>NC_133139.1:1104180-1286680 GCF_048418815.1 Hemitrygon akajei | reverse complement strand
ACCTTGTCACAGGCCTTCTGACAATCCAAGTACACAAAATCCACTGATTCTCCTTTATCTATCCTGCTTATTTCTTCAAGGAATTCTAATAGATTTATCAGACAAGATATTCCCTTGAGGAAACCATCTGACTATGGCCTATTTTATCATGTACCTCCAAGTACCCTGAAACCACTAACTCAACAATTGACCCCAACATCTTCCCAACCACTGAGGTCAAACTAACTGGCCTATAATTTCCTTCTTCTGTTTCTCAACTTTCTTGAAGAGTGGGGTGACATTTGCAACTTCCAGTCATCTGGAACCATTCAGGAATCTGTGATTCTTGGAAGATTATTACTAATGCCTTCATAATCTCTTCAGCCACCTCTTTCAGAAACCTGTGTACATAATCTGGCCCATGTGACTTAACCACCTTCAGACCTTTCAGTTTCTCGAGCAATAGTAACTTCACACACTTCATGATCCCCAACACCTGTAATGTCCATCATACTGCTAGTGTCTTCCAGTGAAGACTGATGCAAAATACTCATTCAGTTTGTCTGCTCCCCCTTCAGTCCACCATGACTACCTCTTCAGCATTGTTTTCCAGCGGTCTGATGTCCACTCGTCTATCTTTTACACTATGTATCTGAAGAAACTTTTGGTATCCTCTAAAATTATTGGTTAGCTTACTTTTGTATTCCATCTTTATCTTAATGACTTTAAGTTTCTTTCTGTAGTATTTAATAGCTTCCCAATCCTCTATGTTCCCACTAATTTTTGTTCTATAGTATGCCCTCTCATTGGCTTTAACTTCTCTTGTTAGCCATGGTTGGATCATCTTGCCTTTAGAACACTTCTTCCTCTATGGGATGTGTATGTCCTGTGCCTTCCAAAATGCTTCCAGAAATCCCAGGCATTGCTGATCTGACATCAATCCTGCCAGTGTTCTTTTTCAATCTATTTTGGCCATCTCCTCTCTCAAGCCTCTTGAATTTCCTTACTCCACTATAATACCAACACATCTGACTTTAGCTTCTTCTCAAATCTCAGCGTGAATTCAAACATATTATGATCACTTACCCCTAAGGGTTCTTCTACCTTAAGATCTCTAATCAATTCTTGGTCATTCCACAACACCCAGTTGAGAATAGCTGATCCTCTAGTGGGCACAACCATGAGCTGCTCTAAAAAGACATCCTGTCTGCATTCTATAAAACATCACCCCCCCTTGGAATTCACCCCCAACCCGATTTTCCCAATCTATGTGCATATTGAAATCCCCCATGACTATTGTGATATTGCTCTATTGGCATGCATATTCTAACTCCTGTTGTACCTTGTAGACTACATCCTTACTACTGTTAGGGGATCTGCATACAACTCCCATCAAGGTCTTTTTACTCTTGCAATTCCTTAGCTTTATCCACAATGATTCAACACCTTCCAACCAGAGGTCACCTCTTTCTAATGATTGTTTCATTTTTATTTTATTTTTTTATTAACAGAGCTTCTCCATCATTCTAGAATGAAAAGACTCATCTTCAGAGCAGATGTGGCAGAGACAGAGGAATTGAGCTCAGGATGAGGCTTTTCATTCTAGAACAAAGGAGATGTTCCCTTTTTCAAAGAGGATTCCCTTCCTCCACATCTCTTCCATTTCATGCACATCTGCTGTTACCCCATCCTCCTGCCGCCCTAGCAGGGATAGGATTCCTCGTCTTCACTTACCGCCCCACCAGCCTCCGCATCTAGCACATAATTTTCTGAAACCTCCGCCATCTCCAACAGGATCCCACCACCAAGCACATCTCTCCCTCTCTCCTCCCCCCCCCCCCTCCCACTTTCTGCTTTCCATATGCTGCTCCCCTGGCTCAGTCACCTCTCCCCACTGATCTCCCTCCTGGCACGTATCCTTGCAAGCAGAACAAGTGCTACACCTGCCTCTACATCTCCTCCCTCACTACCATTCCAGGCCCTAAACTGTCCTTCCAGGTGAGGTGATATTTCACCTGAGAGTCTGTTGGGCTCATATACTGTGTTCGGTGCTCCTGGTGTAGCCTCCTGTATGTTGGTGAGACCCGAGGTAGATTGGGAGACCGCTTTACGAAGTACCTATGCTGTCCGCCAGAAAAAGCAGGATCTCCCAGTAGCCACCCATTTTAATTCCACTTCTCATTCCGATATGTCCACTGTCATGATGAGGCCACACCCAGGTTGCAGGAACAACACCTTATATTCCGTTTGGGTAGCCTCCAGCCTGATGGCATGAACATCGATTTCTCAAACTTACAGTAATGCCCCCCTCCTCACCATTTCCCATCCCCTTATCTCCTTGCTTGCCTATTGCCTCCCTCTGGTGCTCCTCCCCACTTTTCTTACTTCCATAGTCTTCTGTCTCTTTCTCTAATCAACTTCCCAGCTTTTTCTTCATCCCTCCCCCTCCAGGTTTCACCTATCACCTTGTGGTTCTCTCTCCCCTCCCCCTCCTTTTAAATCTACTCCTCAGCATTTTTGCTCCAATCCTGCCAAAGGGTCTCGGCTTGAAATATTGAATGTACTCTATTCCATAGATTTGCCAGACCTGCTGAGTTCTTCCAGCATTTGTGTGTATAACACTTTCAGTCCTGTATTCACCTCTTTTATGTTGCAACTCATTGTGCTGACTCCAAGTTTTTCCGATCAGCAGCCCCTCCTTGTTAGCAGTCTCACTGACCATTGCTTCTCTTTGTAGACCATTTACCTCACCCTCAGCACTATCACTACAGTTCTCACACCCCTGCCAAAATGGTTTAAGTAACATCTGAACAACTCTGGCCACCCTGCCCACAAGGATATTGGAACCCTTGGGTTTAGGTGTAAATCAACCCTTTTATATGGGTCATACCTTCCCCCCAAAAGAGCCTAATGATCCATAAATCTGAACTCCTACCTCTGCACCAGTTCCTCAGCCACACTTTCATCTGCCAAATCATCCTATTCTTCCCTCACTGGCACATGGCACATGCAGTAATCCAGAGATTACCACCCTGGAAGTCCTGTTTCTCAGCTTTCTACATAAGTTCTTAAAGTCTGTCTTCAGGGCCTCATCACCCTGTCTACCTACATCATCGGTGCCAATATTTACCAAGACCTCTGGTTGCTCACCCTCACCCTTGAGAATTCCATGCTCACAATCCAAAACATCCTGATCCTAGCACCAGGGAGGCAACATACCATCTGGGTGTGTATCACACCCACATTACCTAATCTGTGTTCCTTTGACTAAGGAATCTCCTATCAACACTGCATTCCTCTTCATCCTTCTGCTCTTCTGTGCCACAGCACTAGGCTCAATGCCAGAGAGCAGGTCACTTTGGCTCCCACCTGCTAGGTCTCTCTCCCACCCCCCAGTATCTAAGGTCATATTATTATTGAGGTGAATAGCCACAGGTATACACTGTACTGGTTATGTATTTCCCCTCCTTCTCCTGATAGTCACCCAGTTACCTTTCTCCTGCATACTCGGGGTGACAACCTCCATGTAGCTCCTGTCTATTATCTCCTTGTTCTCCCATACAAGCTGCAGCTCCAGTTCCTCAATACCTTCTTGCAGGAGCTGCAACTCAGTGCACCTGGTGCTGATGTGTTTATCTGGAGACTGGAGGTCTCCCAGACTTCCCACATCCTACACCAAAACAAAACACTGCTCCTAGAGCCATTTTCACTACACTACTATGCCCTAATAGATGAGGAATGAACAGAGAGCAAGTAACCTACAAGACAATTTACCCCACCCAAGCCAGATCTCACCTGAGCCTGATGAACCAAAGCCAGTGAAAAGACTAGCACACTGCATAAAGTATTTTTATTGGCCCTTTCTAATGAATCCCTCTTGCTGATTGGTCACTCCTTAATCAGAGAAACTGTTGCAAAACTCTGCCTTTAAAATCTTGATTGCTCCTGATTAAAAGTTAAGCCTTTTTTATGCAATTCTGATGTGTGGATCATCCAAAATAAATAATTGTAAGAAGATTGGAGGAAAGTATGGGGGGGATGACAAAGGCAGGTTTTCTACACTGAGAATGGTGAGTCTGTGGAACACACTGCTCAGGTGGTGGTATAAGTAGATATATAGGGGCATTTAAGAGCCTCTTAGGCACATGAATGAAAGAAAATGGAAGGCTATGTACATGAGAAAGGTTAGTTTGATCTTGTAGTAGGTTAAAAGATTGGCACAATGTTGTGAGCTGATGGGCCTGAAGTGTGTTGTGTTCATGTAACAACATGAGGGATCCCAGTTCCGGACTTCCAGACCGCGAAATGCTGTGGATGGAGGTCTGGACAAGGCTTTGATCATGGTACAAGTCACACTGACTGTGTTTGGTGCTGGACTCTATGGTGACACTTGCGGGCTGCCCCCAGCACATTCTTGGGTTTGTTGGTTATTAATGCAAATGTTGCATTTCACAGTATGTTTCGATATACTTAGGGTAACTGTGAATCTGAGCTGAATGTGGACAGCTCTGACACCACCTGTTGCCTAATGGGACGCAGCAGTAAATACTGTTGGAGTTCAGCGGGAAGGTGTGAACCCCTGATTTTTGTTTCCCACTCAGCAATATGAAAACTGGCGGATAAACCAACCTGACAGCTTCTTCGCAGGAGGTGAGGACTGCGTGGTCTCCATCAAACACGAGAACGGGAAGTGGAATGATGTTCCCTGTAATTACAACCTGCCCTACATCTGTAAGAAAGGCACAGGTAAACCTGGGGTCAGCAGTTGCTCTTCCTCTTCTCATTGGCTGCAGGGTGACAGGGTCACACTCACATCAACCAATCAGAGCACCTCGCAGTTCCAGTCCAGGCTCTAGACCAACAAGATGTCATCTTCTGAGAATGGACTCTGTTCATTGTAGACACAGGCAAGCACATTACACATTGGATCCATTGGCCACGGTGATAGATCGCTCTTCAATTAGGGACAGACCCCCTTACACATGGGCACATTAGGTCATAGATTCATAGAGTAATATGACATAGGTACAAGCCCTTCAGCTCAGCCAGTCCATGCTGCCCACAGTACCCAGCCAGCCAGTCCCAGTTCCTTGTTTTGGCTATATTCCTTTACACCATACCTCTCCATCAGCTTCTTAAATGATAAAAAAAGAAAATTAAATGATAAAAGAGCCAATTAAAGGAATGCATGGGCAAGCACAGTGGCCATTGTCACAGCAGTCATCATCTGAGTGGACAGAATCACAGAGGTGAACCATTAATTTGCCTAGTCCCATCACCCTGCACCTGAACCATACCCCTCCACATAGACCATAGCCCTCCATACCTCTCCCATCCAGGTACCTATCCAAATTTCTCTTAAATGATGAGATTGAACCTGATTCCCCTCATGTTTCCATTAAACATTTCACCCTTCACCCATGACCTCTTGTTGTCATCTCACCCAACCTCAGTGGGAAAAGCTTGCTTGCAATTACACTATCTCTACCCCTCAGAATTTTGCATCATATATCCCCTCAATCTACTGCATTATAGGGAATAAAGTCCAAACCTATTTAACCTTTCCCTATAACTCAGGTCCTCCTGTCCCAGCAACATCCTTGTAATTTTTTTCGTACTGTTTCAACTTTCTTCACATATTGACACAGGACAAGATAAAACAAAGTTAGCATGGTTTCCTGAAGGGACAATCTTGCCTTACAAACCTATTGGAATTCTTTGAGATTACAGATAAGATAGATAAGGGGGATGCAGTGGATAATGAATATTTGGATTTTCAGAAGGCCTTTGACAAAGTGCCACACATGAGGCTGTTTATCGAATTAAGAACCCATGGTATTACAGGAAAGTTACTAGCATGGTTAGAGCATTGGCCGATTGGTGGGAGGTAGCGAGTGGGAATAAAAGGATTCTTTTCTGGTTGGCTGCCAGTGACTAGTGCAAGGATTGGTTTTGGGACCACTTCCTTTTATGCTGTAAATCAATAATGTAGATGATAGAATAGATGGCTTTGTTGCTTAGTCTGCAGATGATACAAAGATTGGTGGAGGGGCAGGTAATGTTGAGCAACCAGGAAAGCTTCAGAAGAACTTAGACAGACTAAGAGAACGGGCAAGAAAGTGGCAAATGCATTGTGGTAGAATAAAAAAAATATGCAGAATATTTTCTAAACAGGATGAAAAACCAAAAATCTGAGATGCAAAGGGACTTGGGAGTCCTTGCACAGACCACACTGAAGGTTAACTTGGTGGTGAGGAAGGCAAATGCAATGTTAGTGTTCATTTCAAGAGGTCTAGAATACAACAGCAGGGATGTGATTCTGAGGCTTTATAAGGCACTGGTGAGGCCTCACCTTAAGTATTGTGAACAGTTTTGGGCTCTTCATCAAAGAAGAGATGTCATTGGAGAGGGTTCAAAGGAGGTTCACAAGGATGATTCCAGGAATTAAAGGGTTATCATAGGATTCCACTTCTATGTCTCAAGGTCTTATGGTCTAACACCTATCCTGTTGGTAGGTGAGCAAACTGCATACAGTACTCCAAAGCATGCCTCACCAATGTCTTATACAATTTTAACACAACCTTTAAACTCCTGTGCTTAATAAATTGATTTATGAAACCCAATGTGCCAAAAGCTTTCTTTATGACTCTAACACTTTAAAGGAATTATGGATCTGTATTCCCACATCCCTCCTTTCTGTCACTTTTCTCACTGCCCTACTGCTGACCGTGTGAGACCTATTGTGATTAGTCCTACTGAAGTTCAACATTAAAATTCCAACTGCCATTTTTCCAGCTGGCTCTTATCCCTCTGGAAGCTTTGATGGTCTTCCTCGCTGTCCAGCACACCCTCAATCCTGGTGTCATCCACAAATTTTTGGATCCAGATAACCCTGTTATTGTCTAGATCATTGATATAGATGACAGACAACAGTCCCAGCACTGATCCCTGTGGCCCACCTCTAGTCACAGGTCTCCAGATAGCGAGGCAACCAACTAGTACCGCTCTCTGTCTTTTCCCACAAAGCCAATGTGTAATACAATTTACTACCTCATTTAAATGCTGAGCGACTGAACTTTCTTTACCAACCTCCTAAGGGGGACCTTGTCCAAGGCCTTGTTGTCCATGTAGACATCCACTGCTTTGCCTTCATAAACTTCCCTAGAAATTTCCTCAAAAATTTCTATAAGATTGGTTATATGATTTACCATACTCAAAGGCATGTTGATCATAAGACTCGCACCCCAAGATCCCTCTGACCCTCCACACTGCCAAGAGTCCTACCATTAATACTATATTCTGCCATCATATCTAACCTACAAAAACGAACCACTTCACACTTATCTGGGTTGAATTCCATCTGGCACTTCTCAGCTCAATTTTGCATCCTATCAATGTCCCGCTGTAACCTCTGACAGCCCTCCACACTATCCACAACACCTCCAACCTTTGTGTCATCAGCAAATTTACTAACCCATCTTTCCACTTCTTCATCCAGGTCATTTATACAAATCAGGAAGAGTCGGGGTCCCAGAACAAATCCCTGAGGCACACCGCTGGTGACTGACCTTCATGCAGAATATGACCCGTCTACAACCACTCTTTGCTTTCTGTGGGCAAGCCAGTTCTGGATCCTCAAAGCAATGTCCCCTTGGATCCTATGCCTCCTTACTTTCACAATAGGCTTTACATGGGGTACCTTGTCAAATGCCTTGCAGAAATCCATATACACTACATCTACTACTCTACCTTCATCAATGTGTTTAGTCACATCCTCAAAAAATTCCATCAGGCTCATAAGGCACTACCTGCCTTTCACAAAGCCTTGCTGACTATTCCTAATCATATTATGCCTCTCCAAATGTTCATAAATCCTGCCTCTCAGAATCTTCTCCATCGACTTATCAACCACTGAAGTAAGACTCACTGGTCTATAATTTCCTGGGCTATCTCTACTCCCTTTCTATCCCCATTAATGATGCAAAGATCATTGCCAGGGGCTCAGCAATCTCCTCCCTCGCCTCCCACAGTAGCCTGGGGTACATCTTGTCTGCTGCTGGTGACTCATCCAACTTGATGCTTTCCAAAAGCTCCAGTACATCCTCTTCCTTAACATCGACATGCTCAAGCTTTTCAATCCACTGTAAGTCATCCCTACAATCGCCAAGATCATTTTCTATAGTGAATACTGAAGCAAAGTACTCATTAAGTACCTCTGCTATCTCCTCCGGTTCCATACACACTTTTCCACTGTCACATTTACTCTTGGCTGATCCTTTCTCCCCCTGCTTAACCCTAGTCCCCAGCTTTCTCCCTGTAACCTTTGATGCCATGTCCAATCAAGAACCTATTAAATTCTTTCTTAAATACACCCAATGACCTTCACAGCTGCCTGTGATAATAAATCCCACAAGTTCCCCACCCTCTGGCTAAAGAAATTTTCCTCATCTCTCTCCTGAAGCTGTGCCCTCTTGTCCTAAACTCCCCACCATGGGAAACATTCTTTCCACATCTACTCCGTCTAGGCCTTTCAACATTCGAAACTTTTCAATGAGATCCTCCCTCATCCTTCTAAGTTCCAGCAAGTACAGACCCAGAGCCATCAAACATTCCTTGTATGATAACCCTTTCATTCCCAGAGTCATCCTTGTGAACCTCCTCTGAAATCTCTGCAAAGCCGTCACATCTTTTCTTAGATGAGTAGCCCAAAACTGTTCACAATATTCAAGGTTAAGCCTCACCAGTGCCTTATAAAGCCTCAACATCACATCCCTGCTCTTGTATTGTAGGATGCTCGAAATGACTTCTAACATTGCAATTACCTTCCTCACCACCAGCTCTACCTGCAAGTAAATCTTTAGCTTGTCCTGCACAAGGACTCCCAGTCTCTTTGCATCTCAGATTTTTGGATTTTCTCCCCACTTAGAAAATAGTCTGCACATTTATTTCTTCTACCAAAGTGCATGGCCATGCATTTCGAACATTGTATTTCATTTGCCACTTTCTTGCTCATTCTCCTAATCTGTCTAAGTCCTTCTGCAGCCTACCTGTTTCGTCAACACTACCTGCTCCTCCACAACTTTTTATTCCCACTCACTGCCAATCAGCCAGTGCTCTAACCATGCCAGTAACTTTTCTGTAATACCATGGGCTTTTAACTTGGTAAGCAGCCATATGTGTGGCACCTTGTCAAAGGTCTTTTGAAAGTTGAACTATACATAATCCACTGAATCCCCTTTATCTATCCTACTTGTAATTCATTCAAAGAATTCCAACAAATTCGTCAGGCAGGACTTTTCTTAAGGAAACCATGCCAACTTTGTACTATTTTGTCCTGTGTTACCAAGTACTCCATCACCTCATCCCTAACAATTGACTCGAACACCTTCCCAACCATTTTAGGTCAAGCTAACAGGTCTATAGTTTGTTTTCTGCTGTCTTCCTCCTTTCTTAAAGAGTAGAGTGATATTTTCAATTTTCCAGTCCTCTAACACCATGTCAGAGTCCAATGAATTTTGAAAGATCATTACTAATGTCTCCACAATCTCTACCACCACCTCTTTCAGAACCCTAGGATACAGTTCATCTGGTCTGGGTGACTTATGCACCCTTAGGTCTTTCAGCTTTTTGAGCACTTTCTCCCTTGTGATAGTAACTGAACTTGCTTTTCTTCCCTCGCACCTTTCAGCATTTGGCACATTGCTAGTGTTTTCCACAGTGAAACCTAATACAAAATATTCATTTAGTTCATCTGCCATCTCCCTGTTCCCCATTATTATTTCTCCGGCCTCATTTTCTAACGGTCCTATATCCACTCTTATCTCTCTTTTATTTTTTATACACTTGAAAAAGCTTTTGTTATCCATAGAAACATAGAAATACAGCAAATACTGGCCCTTCGGCCCACAAAGCTGTGCCTACCTTAGAACTACCTAGGCTTTAGCCATAGCACTCTATTTTTCTAAGCTCCATGTACCCATCCAGGAGTCTCTTAAAAGACCCTATCATATCCGCCTCTACCTGATAGTGAGATCAGCTGAGAAGATCATAGGGGTCTCTCTTCCCGCCATCACGGACATTTACACTACATGTTGCATCCGCAAAGGAAACAGCATTATGAAGGACCCCATGCACCCCTCATACAATCTCTTCTCCCTCCTGCCATCTGGGAAAAGGCTCCAAAGCATTCGGGCTCTCATGGCCAGACTATGTAACAGTTTCTTCCCCCAAGCTATCAGACTCCTCAATACCCTAAGCCTGGACTGACACCTTGCCCTATTGTCCTGTTTATTATTTATTGTAATGCCTGCACTGTTTTTGTGCACTTTATGTAGTCCTGTGTAGGTCTGTAGTCTAGTGTAGCTTTCCCTGTGTTGTTTTTTTTTACGTAGTTCAGTCTAGTTTTTGTACTGTGTCATGTAACATCATGGTCCTGAAAAACATTGTCTTATTTTTACTATGTACTGTACCAGCAGTTATGGTCGAAATGACAATAAAAGTGACTTGACTTGACTTGACTTGGCCACTGTCGCCGGCAGCCCATTCCACGCACTCACCACTCTCTGTGTAAAAAACTTACCCTGACATCTCCTCTGTACCTACTTCCAAGCACCTTAAAACTGTGCCCTTTCATGTTAGCCATTTCAGCCCTGGGGAAAAGCCTCTGACTATCCACATGATCCATGCCTCTCATTATCTTGTACACTTCTATCAAATCACCTCTCGTCCTCCATCACTCCAAGGAGAAAAGGCTGAGTTCACTCAACCTATTCTCATAAGGCATGCTCCCCAATACAGGCAACATCCTTGTAAATCTCCTCTGCACCCTTTCTATGGTTTCCACATCCTTCCTGTAGTGAGGTGACCAGAACTGAGCACAGTACTCCAAGTGGGGTCTGACCAGGGTCCTATATAGCTGCAACATTACCTCTCGGCTCTTAAACTCAATCCCACAATTGATGAAGGCCAATGCACCGTATGCCTTCTTAACCACAGAGTCAACCTGTGTAGCAGCTTTGAGTGTCCTATGGACTCGGACCCCAAGGTCCCTCTGATCCTCCACACTGCCAAGAATCTTACCCTTAATGCTATATTCTGCCATCATATTCGACTTACCAAAATGAACCACCTCACACTTATCTGGGTTGAACTCCATCTGCCACTTCACAGCCCAGTTTTGCATCCTATCAATGTTCCATTGTAACCTCTGACAGCCCTCCACACTATCCACAACACCCCCAACCTTTGTGTCATCAGCAAATTTACTAACCCATCCCTCCACTTCCTCATCCAGATCATTTATAAAAATCAGGGGTTCAAATCAGGCGTAGGGTTCCAGAACAGATCTCTGAGGCACACCACTGGTTACTGGCCTCCAAGTAGAATATGACTCGTCTACAACCACTCTTTGCCTACTGTGGGCAAGCCAGTTCTGGATCCACTAAGGAATGTCTACTTGGATCCCATGCCTCCTTACTTTCTCAATAAGCCTTGCATGGAGTGCCTTATCAAATGCTTTGCTAAAATCCATATACACTACATCTACGGCTCTACCTTCATCAATGAGCTTAGTCACATCCTCAAAAAATTCAATGAGCCTCGTAAGGCATGACCTACCTTTGACAAAGCCATGCTTACTATTCCTAATCATATTATGCCTCTCCAAATGTTCATAAATCTTGCCTCTCAGGATCTTCTCCATCAACTTACCAACCACTGAAGTAAGACTCACTGGCCTATAATTTCCTGGGCTATCCCTACTCCCTTTCTTGAATAATGGAGCAACATCTGCAACCCACCAATCCTCCAGAACTTCTCTCATCCTCATTGATGATGCAAAGATGATTGCCAGAGGCTCAGCAATCTCCTATCTTGCTTCTCACAGTAGCCTGGGGTACGTCCCGTCCGGTCCTGGTGACTTATCCAACTTGATGCTTTCCAAATGCTCCAGCACATTCTTTTTCTTAACATCTACATTCTCAAGCTTTTCAGTCCATTGCAAGACATCACTACTATCACCAAGATCCTTTCGGTAGTGAATACTGAAGCAAAGTATTCATTAACTACCTCCGCTATTTCCTCCGGTTCCATACACACTTTTCCATTGTCACACTTGATTGGTCCTATTCTCTCACACCTTATCCTCTTGCTTGTTCACATACTTGCGGAATGCCTTGGGGTTTTCCTTAATCCTGTCTGCCAAGGCCTTCTCATGGCCCCTTCTGGCTCTTCTAATTTCATTCTTGCTAGCTTTATAATCTTATAGATTCATATTATTACCTAGTTTTTTGAACCTTCTGTAAGCTCTTCTTCTTGTCTAGATTTACAACAGTCTTTGTACACCATGGATCTTGTACCCTACCATCCCTTCCATGTCTCATAGGAACGTACCTACTCCGAACCCTACACAAATATCCCCTGAACATTTGCCACATTTCTTCGGTATGTTTCCCTGAGAACATCTGATTCCAATTTATGCTTCCAAGTTCCTGCCTGATAGACTCATAGTTCCCCTTACTCCAATTAAATGTTTCCCTAACTTGTCTGTTCCTATCCCTCTCCAAGGCTATAGTGAAGGAGATAGAATTGTGAGCACTATCTCCAAAATGCTCTCCTATGAGAGACCTGACACCTGACCAGGTTCATTTCCCAATACCAAATCAAGTGCAGCCTCTCCTCTTGTAGGCTTATCTACATCCTGTGTTAAGAAACCTTCCTGAACACTCCTAACAAATTCCACCCCATCTGAGCCCCTCACTCTAGGGAGATGCCAATCAATATTTGGGAAATTAAAATCTCCCACCATAACAACCCTAATTTTATTACTCATTTCCAGAATCTGTCTCCCTATCTGCTCCTCAATGTCCCTGTTACTATTGAGTGGTCTATAAAAAACACCCAGTAGAGTTATTGACCCCTTCCTGTTCCTAACTTCCACCCATAGAGACTCCGTAGACAACCCCTCGATGAGTTTCTCCTTTTCTGTAGCCGTGACACTATCTCTGATCAATAGTGCCACACCCCCACTTCGATATTATTCACTAGTTTGCTTTCATATTATAGCTTCCCAACCCCACAATGACTCTTTTAGTTGTTCTCTGTAGGTTTGTAAAAGTTTCCCAATCCTCTGTCTTCCTACTAATTTTTGTTTTGTTGTATGCCCTCTCTCTTTTGCTTTTACATTAGCCACAGTTGCACTATTTTGCCATTTGAGTATTTCTTTGCTTTTGGAATACATCTTTCCTGCACCTTCCTCATTTTTCCCAGAAACTCATGCCATTACTGTTCTGTTGTCATCCCTGCCAGCATCTCCTTCCAATTTATTTTGGCCAACTCCTCTCTCATACCACTGCAATTTCCCTTACTCCACTGAAATACTGCTATGTCAGACTTTACTTTCTCCATATCAAATTTCAAGTTGAACTCAATTATATTGTGATCATTAGCTCCTAAGGGTTCTTTTACCTTAAGCACCTCAACCACTCCCGGTTCGTTATATAACACCTAATCCAGTATAGCCAATCCCCTCATAGGCTCAATGATAAATTGTTCTAAAAAGCTATGTCTTTAGCATTCAACGAACTCACTCTCTTGAGATCCATTACCAACCTGATTTTCTCAATCGACCTGCATGTTAAAATCTCCCATGACTACCGTAACATTGCCCTTTTGACTCGTCTTTTCTATTTCCTATTGTGATCTGTGGTCCACATCCCAGCCACTATTGAGAGGCCTGTATATAACTGCCCATCAACGTCCTTTTAACCTTGCAGTTTCTTAACGCAACCCACAAGGATTCAACATCTTCTGATCCTATGTCACATCTTTCTACTAATTTGATGCCATCCTCACCAGTAGAACCATGCCTCCCCTTCTATCTACCTTCCTATCCCTCCAATATAGCATGTAACCTTGCACATTCAGCTCCCAACTGCAACTATGATTCAATGGCCACAATATACCTGACAATCTGTAATTGTGCAACAAATCATCCATCTTATTTTTTATATTTTGTGCATTGAAATACAACACTTTGAGTATTGTATTTGCTACCCTTTTTGATTCTGCAGCATTATTACATTGATACTCACCCTGCTGGCTGAAATTTTGCCCTATCATTTGTCTGCCCTTCCTGCAAGCTATATTTGCCTTTTTACCATCCATCCTATCCTTCACTCTGGTTCCCACTCCCCTGCCAAATTAGCTTAAACGCTCCCCAACATCACTAACAAACCTGTCCGTGAGAATATTGGTCCCCCTTGGGTCCAAGTGCAGCCCATCACTTTTGAATAGGTCATACCTCCTCCAGAAGAGCTCCCAATGATCCAAGAATCTGTAGCCCTGCCCCTGCACCAGCTTGTCAGCCATGTGTATATCTGCCAAATCATGCTGTTTCTACCCTCATTGGTGTGTGGCACAGGCAGCAATCCAGAAATTATTACCCTGGAAGTCCTGCTTCTCAGCTTTCTGCCTTGCTCTATAAATTAATCGGTTACATCGGTCAGTAACATCGGTTACTGACTATCCCCGATCAGTTACTTTCTCTCCAAATATTTACATCCAGTCCCTTTGACTACCTTCCAATAACTTTGCTACTGTTGATGTCAGGCTCACTGGCTACATTTTCCTGGCTTATTCTTAGAGTCTTTCTTAAATAACAGAACAATATTGACTATCCTCCAATCCTCCAACACCTTACCCATGTTTTAAATATCTCTGCTCAGTGCCCTGCAATTTCTGTACCAGCCTCTCACAGATCCAAGGGAACACCTTGTCTGCCTGGGGATTTATCCGCCCTGATTTGCCTTGGCACAGCAAACATCTCCTCCTCTGTAATCTGTCCATGACCTCACTGCTGCTTTGCCTCACTTCTATAGACTCCATATCCATCTCATGAATAAATACAAATGCAAAAAAATCCACTGAAGATTTCCACTGTCTTTTTTGGCTCCATGTGTAGATTACGACTCTGATCTTCCGAGAGGACCAATTTCATCCCTTGCTATCCTTTCGCTCTTAATGTATCTGTAGAAGACATTAATATTCTCCTTTACGTTGTCTGTTAGACCAACCTCATTGTCTTCTTTTCTCCCTCTTGATTTCCTTCTCAGGTGTTCACTTGCATTTCTTATACTCCTCAAGTATCTCATTTTTTCCTGCCTGCTTATACCTGCTATGTACCTTCTTTTTCTTAACCAGAGCCTCACTATCTCTTAAAAAGCAAGGTTCTCTCAACTTGTTACCCATGCCTTTTATTCTGACAGGAACATACAAACTCTGTACTCTTAAAATTTCACTTTTGAAGGCCTTCCACTTACAAAGTACACCTTTGCCAGAAAAAAACCTGTCCCAGTCCACACTTGCCATATCCTTTCTGATACCATCAAAATTAGCCTTTCTCCAATTTAGACACTCAACCTGAGGACCAGACCTATCCTTTTCCATAAGTACCTTAAAAACTGATAGCATTATAATCATTAGATACAAAATGACCCCCTGCAAAATTTTCTGTCACTTTCCCTGTCTCATTCCCTAATAGGAGATGAAGTATTGCACTTTCTCTAGTTGGGACTTCTATGTACTGATTAAGGCCATAAGACTATAAGATATAGGAGCAGAATTTAGCCTATCGAGTCTATACCATTTCAACATGGTTGATCCAATTTTCCTCTCAGTCCCAATCTCTTGCCTTCTCACTGTATCTCTTCATGCCCTCATGCCCTGACCAATCAAGAATCTATCAAGTTCTGCTGGCTTTACATCCAAAAAGACTTGACCTCCATATCTGCCTGTGGCAAAGAATTCCACAGATTTATTACTGTCTGGCTAAGGAAATTCCTCTTCCTCTGCATTCTAAAAGGATGCCCCACTATTCTGAGGTTGTGCCCTCTGGTCTTAGACTCTCTCACCATAGGAAACAATCCTCACCACATCCACTCTATCAAGTCTTTTCACCATTCGATAGATTTTAATGAAGCCACTCCTCATTCTTCTGAACTCAAGCAAATACAGGCCCAGAGCCATCAAATGCTCTTCATATGAATTATTTTTGTGAACCTCCTTTGAACCCTTTCTAGTTTCAGCACATCCTTTCTAAGATAAGGAGCCCAAAACTGTTCACAATATTCCAAGTGAAGCCTTACCAGTGCTTTATAAAGTCTCAGTGTTACATCCTTGCTTTCAGATTCTAGTCCACTTGAAATGAATCACCACTTTAGGGTGTTCTGCAAAAGAACTCCCAAGTCCATTTGCGCCCCTTGTATTTTCTTGTATTTTCTCTCCATTAGTCAACCCTTTCATTTCTTCTACCAAAGTGCATGACCGTACACTTCCCAATACTGTATTCCATCTACCACTTCTTTGTCCATTCTCCTATTTTGTCAAAATCCTTCTGTATCTTCTCTATATCCTCAAAACTACCTGCCCTCCACCTATCTTCATATCCTCTGCAAACTTTGCAACAAAGCCATCAATTCCATCATCCAAATCATTGACATATAACGTAAAAAGAATTGGTTCCAACACAGACCCCTGCAGAACACCACTAGTCACTGCCGGCCAGCTAGAAAAAGGCTCCTTTCATTCCTGCTCTTTGCCTTCTGCCAATCAGCCACTGCTTTATCCATACTAGAATCTTTCCTGTAAAACCATGGGTTTATAGCTTGTTAAGCAGCCTCATGTGTGGCACCTGTTAAAGGCCTTCTGGAAATCCAAGTACACAATATCAGCTGATTCTCCCTTGTCTGTCCTGCTTGATATTTCTTCACAAAATTCCAACAGATTTGTCAGGCAAGATTTTCCCTTGAGGAAACCATGTTGACCACGTCCTATTTTATTATGTGCCTCCAAATCCCTAGAGACCTCATCCTTAATAATTGACTCCAACATCTTCCCAACCACTGAGGTCAGACTAACTGGCCTATAGTTTCATTTCTTCTGCCTCTCTCCCTTCCAGAAGAGTGGAGGGACATTTGCAATTTTGCTGTATTTTGGAACCATTCCAGAATCTAGTGATTCTTGAAAGATCATTACTAATGCCTTCATGATCTTTCAGCCACCTCTTTCAGAACCCTGGGGTGTTCACCATCTGGTCCAGCTGACTTATCTACCTTCAGACTGTTCAGTTTCCCAAGAACCTTCTCTCCAGTTCTGGTAACTTCACACACTTCATGCCCCCTGACACCTGGAACTTTTACCATACTCCTAGTGTCCACCACAGTGAAATCTGATCCAAAATACTTATTCAGTTCACCCACCGTTTCGTTGTCCCCCATGACTACCTCTGTAGCATCATTTTCCAGTGGTCTGATATCCACTCTCGCCTCTCTTTTACACTTTTAGATATCTGAAGAAACTTTTGTTATCCTCTTTAATATTATTGGCTAGTTTAATTCTGTATTCCATCTTTATCTTCTTAATGACTTTTTTAGTTGCCTTCTGTTGGTTTTTAAAAGCTTCCCAATCCTCTAAATTCTACGAATTTTTGCTCTATTATATGCCCTCTCTTTGGTTTTTATGTTGGGTTTGACTTTTCTTGTTAGCCAAGGTTGTGTTATCTTGTCTTTAGAATACCTCTTCCTCTTTGAGATGTATATAATCTGTGCCTTCCCAATTACTTCCAGAAATTCCATCCATAGCTATTCTGCTGTCATCCTTGCAAGTGTTTTTTTCCCAATCAATGCTGGCTAAATCCTTTCTCATGCCTCTGTAATTCCCTTTACTCCAATGTAATACAGATACATCTGAATTTAGCTTCACCTACTCAAATTTCATGGTGAATTTGATCATATTATGATCACTTTCCCTCAGTGTTCTTTTACCTTAAGCTCTCTAATCAAGTCTGGTTCATTCCACAACACCCAATTCAGAATGGCTGGTCCTCTAGTGGGCTCAACCACACGCTGCTCTAAAAAGCCATCTTGTAGGCACTCTATAAATTCCTGGAATCCAGCACCAACCTGATTCTCTCAGTTTACCTGCATATTGAAATCCCTTATAACTATTGTAACATTGCCCTTTTGGCATGCATTTTCTATCTCCCGTTGTAAATTGTAGACCACATCCTTACTACTGTTTAGCGCTCCGTATATAATTCCCATCAGGATTAAGAAAACTTTCCTGAACACATTTTCCATCCAGCCCATTTACAGCATGTGAGTCCCAGTCAAAATCACCCATGATTACAATCTTAAGTTTCTTGCAACAGTCTGCAATCTGTCTACAATATTTCCTCCTCTAAATCCCACAGACTGTTAGGTGGTCTATAATATAATCCCATTAATGTGGTCATACCTTTCTTATTCCTCAGTTCTACCCATATTTCCTAGCTGAGCTCTCTGGTCTGTCCTGTCTGAGCACTGCCGTGACGTTTTCCTTGACTAGTAATGTCACCCCTCCCCTTCAATCCCTCCTGCTTTATCATGTCTAAAACAACGGAACTCAGAACATGAGCTGCCAGTCCTGTCTTTCCTGCAAGCAAGTCTCACTAATGGCTACAATGTCATAACTCCACATCCTGTTCCATGCCCTAAAACCATCCACTTTCCCCACAATACTCCTTACATTCAAATATACACAACTCAGAATATTAGTCCCATTGTACTTAACCTTTTGATCCCTGACTTTATATAGGCTTAACCATATCCACTCAATTATTAGTTCTGGCACTCAGATTCCCAATCCCCTGGAACTCTAGACCCTACTCTGTGAAGCACCAGCAAAGGTTCCTGCTAGGATATTAGTTTCCTTCCAGTTCAGGTGCAAACTGTCTCTCTATGAAGGCTCCTGGAAGAGAATCCAATTATCCCAAATCTGAAGTATTCCCTCGTGCAGACTATCTAGAAATATCATCCCTCTGCACACGAGGACGGATCCACCTGCACACGGGGATGGATCCCTCTGCACACGGGGACGGATCCCTCTGCACACGGGGACAGATCCCTCGGTACAAGGGGTCAGATCCCTCGGTACAAGGGGACAGATCCACCTGCACACGGGGACGGATCCACCTGTACACGGGGACGGATCCCTCGGTACACGGGGACGGATCCCTCTGCACACGGGGACGGATCCACCTGCACACGGGGACAGATCCCTCTGCACATGGGGACCGACCCCTCTGCACATGGGGACAGATCCCTCTGTACACGGGGACAGATCCCTCTGTACACGGGGACCGATCCCTCTGTACACGGGGACAGATCCCTCTGCACACGGGGACCGATCCCCCTGTACACGGGGACCGATCCCACTGTACACGGGGACAGATCATTCTGCACACGGGGACTGATCCCACTGTACACGGGGCAGATCCACCTGTACACGAGGACAGATCCCGCGGTACAAGGGGACAGATCCCTCTGCACACGGGGACGGATCCCTCTGCACACGGGGACGGATCCCTCTGCACACGGGGACGGATCCCTCTGCACACGGGGACGGATCCACCTGCACACGGGGACTGATCCACCTGTACACGGGGACTGATCCACCTGTACACGGGGACGGATCCCTCTGCACACGGGGACCGATCCCTCTGCACACGGGGACCGATCCCTCTGCACACGGGGACCGATCCCTCTGCACACGGGGACCGATCCCACTGTACACGGGGACAGATCCCTCTGTACATGGGGACCGATCCCACTGTACACGAGGACGGATCCACCTGCACACGGGGCCGGATCCCTCTGCACACGGGGATGGATCCCTCTGCACACGGGGACCGATCCCACTGTACACGGGGCAGATCCACCTGTACACGAGGACAGATCCCGCGGTACAAGGGGACAGATCCCTCTGCACACGGGGACTGATCCCTCTGCACACGGGGACTGATCCCTCTGCACACGGGGACGGATCCCTCTGCACACGGGGACAGATCCCTCGGTACAAGGGGACAGATCCACCTGCACACGGGGACAGATCCCTCTGCACACGGGGACCGATCCCCCTGTACACGGGGACCGATCCCCCTGTACACGGGGACAGATCCCTCTGCACACGGGGACTGATCCCACTGTACACGGGGCAGATCCACCTGTACACGAGGACAGATCCCGCGGTACAAGGGGACAGATCCCTCTGCACACGGGGACGGATCCCTCTGCACACGGGGACGGATCCCTCTGCACACGGGGACGGAATCCTCTGCACACGGGGACGGATCCACCTGCACACGGGGACTGATCCACCTGTACACGGGGACTGATCCACCTGTACACGGGGACGGATCCCTCTGCACACGGGGACCGATCCCACTGTACACGGGGCAGATCCACCTGTACACGAGGACAGATCCCGCGGTACAAGGGGACAGATCCCTCTGCACACAGGGACTGATCCCTCTGCACACGGGGACAAATCCCTCTGCACACGGGGACTGATCCCTCTGCACACGGGGACTGATCCCTCTGCACACGGGGACCGATCCCACTGTACACGGGGACCGATCCCACTGTACACGGGGACCGATCCCTCTGTACACGGGGACCGATCCCTCTGTACACGGGGACCGATCCCACTGTACACGGGGACCGATCCCACTGTACACGGGGACAGATCCACCTGCACACGGGGACAGATCCCTCTGCACACGGGGACCGATCCCTCTGCACACGGGGACCGATCCCTCTGCACACGGGGACCGATCCCACTGTACACGGGGACAGATCCACCTGCACACGGGGACAGATCCACCTGTACACGGGGCAGATCCACCTGCACACGAGGACAGATCCCTCTGCACAGGAGGACAGATCCCTCTGCACATGGGGACGGATCCCTCTGCACACGGGGATGGATCCCTCGGTACAAGGGGACAGATCCCTCTGCTCACGGGGCAGATCCACCTGTACATGGGGGCAGATCCACCTGTACATGGGGACAGATCCACCTGTACACGGGGACGGATCCACCTGTACACGGGGACGGATCCACCTGTACACGGGGACGGATCCCTCTGCACACGGGGACGGATCCCTCTGCACACGGGGACGGATCCCTCTGCACACGGGGACGGATCCCTCTGCACAGGGGGACGGATCCCTCTGCACACGGGGACGGATCCACCTGTACACGGGGACTGATCCACCTGCACACGGGGACTGATCCACCTGCACATGGGGACAGATCCCTCTGCACACGGGGAAAGAATTCTCTCAATGTAGACTATGACGTAGGCACCTAAAGCCGTACTTAGTGGATTATACTGCCATGGTCAGGTGGGAAGGGAATGATATATGTTGAATATCTGTCTGGGCTGAATGGTCTTCCCAGAGCAATAACTACTTTGAGTGTGCAGTGAAGATCAGACAAGGTGTTCCTAGATCTCTGGTGTGGGTTTGGGTGGAATTGATGAATTAATAGTCCTGGGTCTGGGTCTCTATGTATACGAGGGTATAATTGAGAGGAGTACTCCTGACTTGTGAGGGGTAGGACAGACAGGGTGGTCCTGGGTTCTGGGAGTGGAGGAGACAGTGAGAAGTGGACATAGTGGTTAATGGTCAGACTGTGGAAGGGGAGGTGATTGAGAGGGATAGTTCTGAGTTGGGACAGACAGGGTAGTCCTGAATGACTGTGAGGGGGATGGGTGTACAGGGTGGCCCTGGATCACACAGTGGAGGGGGAGGTGATTGAAAGGGGTGGTCTGTTTTGTGACCGGGGGGGGGGGGGGGTGGAGAACAGATAGGGTGGTCCTGGGTCACACAGTGGAGGGGGAAGTGATTGAAAGGGGTCTGTTTTGTGACGGGGGGAGGGCAGACAAGGTGGTCCTGGGTTCTGGGGTAGAGGTGAGGGTGAGAGGTGGGCAGGATGGCCAGCTCTCTGGGGGTGGAGGTGAGGGTGGGAGGGTAGATAAGATGATCCTGGGTCCCTAGGGGTGATTGAAGGGGATTGCCCTGGGTTGGGGGTAAATGGTTCCTGGGTCTCTTATCGTGGGGGTGGTCTCAGGTTGGGGGTGGGTGGGCACAGGTGCAGCAGCTACTCTAAGGACACCTGAAGTAATTGTCTCCCTCCCCGGCAGTCCTGTGTGGCCCCCCACCCTCAGTGGAGAACGCCATAGTGATGGGGCGCCGGAAGGCCCGCTACGAGATCCACTCGCTGGTTCGATACCAATGCCAGGACGGCTTCACCCAGAGGCACATCCCCACCGTCCGGTGTCACAGCAGCGGCAAGTGGGACCGGCCTAGGGTCGTCTGTCTGAGCCGTGAGTACACGTGCGAGGGGAGGGGTTGTTACTGAGGGAGGAGTGGTTCCGAGGGAGGGTCACACTGAGGGATGGGTACATAGAACATAGAACAGTACAGCACAGTACTGGCCCTTTGGCCCACAATGTTGTGCCGACCCTTAAATCCTGCCTCCCATATAACCCCCCATCTTAAATTCCTCCATATACCTGTCTAGTACTCTCTTAAATTTCACTAGTGTATCTGCCTCCACCACTGACTCAGGCAGTGCATTCCACGCACCAACCACTCTCTGAGTGAAAAACCTTCCTCTAATATCCCCCTTGAACTTCCCACCCCCTTACCTTAAAGCCATGTCCTCTTGTATTGAGCAGTGGTGCCCTGGGGAAGAGGTGCTGACTGTCCACTCTGTCTATTCCTCTTAATATCTTGTACACCTCTATCATGTCTCCTCTCATCTTCCTCCTCTCCAAAGAGTAAAGCCCTAGCTCCCTTAATCTCTGATCATAATCCATACTCTCTAAACCAGGCAGCATCCTGGTAAATCTCCTCTGTACACTTTACAATGCTTCCACATCCTTCCTATAGTGAGGTGACTAGAACTGGACACAGTACTCCAAGTGTGGCCTAACCAGAGTTTTATAGAGCTGCATCATTACCTCACGACGCTTAAACTCTATCCCTCAACTTATGAAAGCTAACACCCCATAAGCTTTCTTAACTACCCTATCTACCTGTGAGGCAACTTTCAGGGATCTGTGGACATGTACCCCCAGATCCCTCTGCTCCTCCACACTACCAAGTATCCTGCCATTTACTTTGTACTCTGCCTTGGAGTTTGTCCTTCCAAAGTGTACCACCTCACACTTCTCCGGGTTGAACTCCAATTGCCACTTCTCAGCCCACTTCTGCATCCTATCAATGTCTCTGCAATCTTCGACAATCCTCAACACTACCCATAACACCACCAACCCTTGTGTCATCTACAAACTTGCCAACCCACCCTTCTACCCCACATCCAGGTTGTTAATAAAAAGCATGAAAAGTAGGGGTCCCAGAACCGATCCTTGTGGGACACCACTAGTTCCAACCCTCTAATCAGAATGTACTCCCTCCACCACAACCCTCTGCTTTCTGCAGGCAATTCTGAATCCACCTGGCCAAACTTCCCTGGATCCCATGCCTTCTGACTTTCTGAATAAGCCTACCATGTGGAACCTTATCAAATGCCTTACTAAAATCCATGTAGATCACATCCACTGCACTACCCTCATCTATATGCCTGGTCACCTCCTCAAAGAACTCTAACAGGCTTGTTAGACACGATCTGCCCTTCACAAAGCCATGCTGACTGTCCCTGATCAGACCATGATTCTCTAAATGCCCATAGATCCTATCTCTAAGAATCTTTTCCAACAGCTTTCCCACCACAGATGTAAGGCTCACTGGTCTATAATTACCCGAACTATCCCTGCTACCTTTTTTGAACAAGGGGACACCATTAGCTCCCTCCAATCCTCCGGTACCATTCCTGTGGACAACGAGGACATAAAGATCCTAGCCAGAGGCTCAGCAATCTCTTCCCTCACCTCGTGGAGCAGCCTGGGAATATTCCATCAGGCCAGGGGACTTATCTGTCCTAATGTATTTTAACAACTCCAACACCTGTTCTCCCTTAATATCAACATGCTCCAGAACTTCAACCTCACTCATATTGTCCTCACCATCAAGTTCCCTCTCATTGGTGAATACCGAAGAGAAGTATTCATTGAGGACCTCGTTCACTTCCACAGTCTCCAGGTACATCTTCCCACCTTTATCTCTAATCGGTCCTATCTTCACTCCTGTCATCCTTTTGTTCTTCACATAATTGAAGAATGCCTTTGGGTTTTCCTTTACCCTACTCACCAAGGCCTTCTCATGCCCCCTTCTTGCTCTCCTCAGCCCACTGAGGAGGGAGAGTCACACTGGGAGAGTGGAGGTAGTAAGGGAGAGTCACACTGAGGGAGAGGATGTACAGAGATAAGGGTTGTATTGAGGGAGGGTAAAACTAGGGGAAGATCCTTCGTACTTTCTGTACGCTCCTGTCCTAACCCACCCCTCGATTTGTCAACTTTCATCGACTGACCAAACTCCAATCCTACCAACACTCACACTCACCAATGACCCCCCCCCCCCCCCCCCCCACCCTCCTACAATCCTCTGATTGACCGATCTCTATCCATGGACACACTAGAAATGGCAGATTGTGGAGAATGTACACCAACACACAAATTGCTGGAGGAACAATGTGTCAGGCAGCCTCTGTGTGGGGAGATGGCACTCAACATTTTGTGTTGAGCTCCTCAGTCTGTTGTTGAAATGTTGACTGTCCATCCCCCTCCACAGATGCTGCCTGATTTGTTGAGTTCCTCCAGTTTTGTGAGTGTTGCTCTGGATTCCAGTACCTCCATCTCTGGAGTTGAACTTTCACCCTCACATGGTTCCCAGCCTCACTGGTTCCCTGCCTCACTGGTTCCCTGCCATTTTTTTTATTTTTTCTGTCTTGACCAAAACACATAGAAGCAAAATTAGGCCACTCAGCCCATCAAGTCTGCGCCACCATTCCATCATAGCTGATCCCAGATCCCACTGAACCCCATGCACCTGCCTTCTTACCATATCCTTTGATGCCCTGACCAATCAGGAAACGATAAACTTCTGCCTTGAATATACTCAAGGCAGAACATACCACAGATTCATGACTCTCTGTTCTAAAGGATCACTCCTCAATTTTGAGGCTGTGCCCTCTAGTTCTGGATACCCCCACCAAAGGAAACACCCTCTCCACATCCACCCTACCTAGTCCTTTCAACATTCGGTAGGTTTCAAAGAGATTCCCCCTCCCCACATCCTTCTAAATCCCATTGAGTACAGGCCCAAACTGCCAAACACTCCTCATATGTTAATCCAGTCATTCCCGGAGTGATCCCTATGATCCTCCTCTGGACTCTCCAATGACAACATATCCTTTCTGAGATTTGGGGCCCAAAAGTGTTGACAATAGTGCCTGTTTCACTGTCCAGGAGCATCTGGAAATCGCAGGTCACCAAGGCACCAGCACAAAGGCAGCAGGAAGGAGAAGCGGAAGCACAAAAAGCATCTCGAGTCACTTCGGATGGAGATGAAACACTTCTACTGAGCAGGGGTGTCCTGTCGTGCAAGAGCAGGTGCCCAGCACAAGTACATGACACTGAAATCCTGCAAGATGTTTTGTTTGAAAACCACCCTTGGGGCGGCTGGAAGGGTTGTTTTTAGTTTGCGAGAGTTACGTCACGTATTTTTCTAAAAAAATAATTGTGGAACCTAAAGGTGAAAGTATTGATTGAGAATCAGTACCCAGGCAAATGTCCCTGGGCTACTCATGTTCAGTATGCAACGTGGGTGAACGATTAGCCAATAATCCTTTCAAAAAGGCACACATATTAATTTTGAAAAACTGATTATAGATGAGGTTGGTTTAAAAATAGGTGCTGGATTGATTAGTTCCTGTAAGACCCCTCATACCACTCCCTAACAGATTCCCTGTCCTACCAATAACAGATGAGTTAATGCATTGTTTCTGAACTCATTAAAACAATTAATTGAAAACAGGTTAACACATTATTGTGGGAATGCCTTTAATGAGTGTTGCTCCTGTTACATTGCCCAGTGTAGTTTCAGTGAAGCCCCAAGGAATTTGTCACAGTTCAGCAAGACTCCCTGGTCTTTGGATTGGAATGAATTACAAGCAAACCCTTCATTAATGCCCAGCACTTCCTTCTCAGTGAGATTCTCTGTGTGGACTCTTTCTTTGTTCAGGTATGCTAACTCAGCTAAATCCAAGAACTAGCGCAGGGATTTCCCTGATTGAGTAGAGCGGTGGTAATTCCGGCTGGGTTCCTGTCATGTGATAGTTCACAATGTTGAACTACTCTGGTGCCTAGAAACTCAGGTTACAACTAGTTACTGTTTCACATCAGTGACCATTGGTCCAGTGGAATATTAACTCTGGGTTTTTGCTTATTTCCAACATCTGTAGAGTTTTGCTGTGTTACAATGATCCAGGAAGAGGAATTCAAATCCCACTGGAGGGACTAGGGAATTTACCCTTAATTAATTTCATAAACGTGGACTGTAAGTGTCAGGAAAAGGCTGATGTGTGAATACATTGACATCATTTAGGGATGAGACTCTGAGACTCAGCAGACTTTCAAGCAGAGTTAGGAATGGTCAATAATACTGATCATTTTACCTGTAACTCTCTTCCTGTACACATGACAATAAACTTAATCTGATGAATGCCCAGGTTCCTGAATGAAAAGAATTATTAGCCACGGAGAAAAAAAGCGTCCCTGGTCTCTGAGGAATGGTCAGAGGTATCCGTTCATTTTGGACAGGGGTAGTTAAACTCCCTTCTTTACCAGTTCAGAGCAGACTTTTGTCGAGGGAATTGGAAGGAAATTTTCTGAAATGTTTTATACAAAAGCAATAAGCTCTCCTCAGTCTAGAGGTGTCATGAAATGACTGATAAATTTCATTATAGGATGAACAATAGTCTACTCAGTCACTGAGGCTAAATGAGTTACAGGGTTCATAATGTACTAATTGAGGCTTTGGGATGCACATCTCTGATTACGCGACCCCAGTGAGAGCACAGGAACTTGCAGGGAGCTATCAGAAACAAAGGGCCTGGGGGGAGAGAGGCTATTGAATGACAGTGTGAAAGAGTTGATTAACGTCATTGGGGATACAGTCAGTGACACAGGGTGCTGGGTGAAAAGGGTTACTGAGGGATGGTGGGAGAGAGATTTGGATTTATGTCAGTGGGATACAGTTAGCGATACAGGGTGCTGGGGGAGGGGATTACTGAGGGATGGCATGAGAGTCAAAGATTCAATGTGCAATTTATTATCAATGAAGGTATAAATTATACAGCCTTGAGATTTATTTGCTTACAGGCAGTCACAAAGCAAGGAACTGGAAAGAACCCAATTTAAAAAAAAAAAGACCAATCCCAGGTACCCACAGAAAAAGAGAGAAAACACAAAACAAATCATGCCTAGAGGGTTCCAATCTAGTCCGACTTTCAACATCCTGCTTTCCAGTCCATCTGGGCCAGTGTTTAGATTGTCCAAACTGTGTATTGTACCTCGCATTAGGACCTGGACCTCACTACAGGCCAAGAACACACCACCCAGGGATTCAATTTGAGCCTGGATTTCGCTGCCAAAGACCTCTCCAAATTGGCTTTGTGCTTAGATCGATCCAGCCTCACACCCGGGCCAGCTGGATGGGCAGTGGAACTCCTCTGTTCCATCTTCTCCCCTCTGAATCATTCACTCCAACCAACATAGCTCCAATTGCGTCAAGTTTGCAGCCTACCAGAAGAGCATACCTTGCAAGTTCACTTTGCCTCGCTCCCCTCTTCATTGTTTGCAGTGATAGTTCCCCAAAATTTACTTCAAAAGTGTGAATTTAATAATGTTTTAAATAAAATTCCTTTGCTTTCGAACTACCAGTAAGCTTTCGCACGTCTTCGGTAGCCCCATCTTAAAGGGAGCTGAATTGACATCAGTGAGGATACAATCAGCGACACAAGGAAAGGTAGATATTGGAGGTGTGATTATTGGTGACTGAGATATTGCTTTTGAGATTGAGGGGTGTATTCAAGTCATGGGTTTGGGATTATGGCAGGTATCCATGAAGTATGCAATCTATCCCATGGCACCAGGAATTATCAGTGAGGGTAAAAATATATCGCTGACCAGTCAGCACCTGAATGTGGCCAAAACATAAAGATTTTTAAAAAAGCAGGAGATGTGTGTCCTCACACTCCACTGGTCAGTGGTCACCAGCTCCAGCTTCCAGCAGAACCTGTCCCTCCTGATGTCCTAAGCCTGTTGGTTTTGACCTTAAACATGACTTCAACCCTTTATCTCATTAACCTGCTCTACTATCAACAAGATCATGGCTGATTCAACTGCACCTGCAGTAACCTTTCACCTGTCACTGATTAAGTATCTATTCATCTCTTCTTTGAAGATACTCAGAATTGTTGCTTCTACTACTGAGAATGAGAGTTTCAAAGACTCATGGCCTACTGAGAAAATAACTTCTAGGTTCTTCTTCAAAGGGATACATCTCTTAGGATCTTGTAACTTTCAATCAAGTCCTCGATACTTTTCCAAACTCCAGCAAATTCTACATATCCAACCTTTCTAACACAGCTAAGAGAAAATCTGCAGATGTTGGAAATACAAAATGCTGGAGAAACTCAGCAGGCCAGGCAGTATCTGTGGAAAAGATGTACAGTCAATGTTTTGGGCTGAAATCCTTCATCAGAGCTGGAGGAAAAAAAGATGAGGAATCAGAATAAGAAGGTGGGGGAGGGGAGGAAGAAACACGAGGTGAGAGGCGGAGGGGTTCAGTAAAGAGCTGGAAAGTTGATTGGTGAAAGGGATACAGGCTGGAGAAGGGAGAATCTGATTCGAGAGAACAGAAGGCCATAGAAGAAGAAAGAAAAGGGGGAGGAGCACCAGATGGAGGTGCTGTGCAGGTAAGGAGATAAGGTGAGAGAGGGAAATGGGAATGGCGAATGGTGAAGGATGAGGTGGGGGGACATTACTGGAAGTTTAAGAAATCGATGTTCATGCCATCAGGTTGGGGGCTATCCAGACGGAATATAAGGTGTTGCTCCTCCAACCTGAGTGTGGCCTCATTGCGACAGTAAAGGAGGCCATGGACTGACATGTTGGAATGAGAGTCATCCCTACAATCGCCAAGATCCTCTTCCGTAGTGAATACTGAAGCAAAGTACTCATTAAGTACCTCTGCTATTTCCTCTGGTTCCATACACACTTTCCCATTGTCACTCTTGATTGGTCCTTCAGGCTCTTGAACCTCCTCCCCTATGGCAGTAACAAGAAGAGGACATGTCCCAGATGGTGAAGGCCCTTAGTGATAAATGCTACCTTGTTGAGGCACCACCTGGAGTCATAGAGCAATATTTCCCAACCTTTTTTAGCCCAATACCCCACTAAAGCACCTTCATACTTGCAAGCGCCCCTCTTAGGCCCAACATAATTTCTGGCTCCCCCTTTGTGTAAAAACATGTCTACCATATGCTACCATGAGAAAAATGATTCTGCTTTAAATTTTTATTTGTGTTTAAACCTAGCTTACACAGTACCTGTGTGCTGTACAGCAGCTTCGATATCAATGTGATTCTTGAGTCTGGTTTTTAGCAAGAGTTGAAATATCTGGTTCAAGTTGTGACAGCAAAAGCCTCAAGTCCCCACGTGTAACAATCTCCAAGCAGTTTCTGTTTTTTGTCAGAATGTGGTTCATTGCACTGAAGCCTCTTTTAACAAGGTAGGAGGATGGAAATGCATTAAAGAGCAGTTTGCCTGAAGGTGAAAGCAGTAGTCTTACAAATCATGTCTGTGAAAGACAGTGCCATACTTTCTATGCAGGGAAACAATGAGAACATTCTTCTCCCAATGTTTTGCTTATATGTTTCCAATTTTCCGATAAAAGTGGACACTGCACTTTTAGCCCAGATTAAATTGAAATTCTCAACTTGCAGTTTCAGATTTACAATGTTCATGTTCTCATACAGACTGATTAGGTATGCCATGTCTCTGCATAGAAGTTCAATCTTGTTTCCCAAACTCCTGTTGACTTTGAGCAAAAATTCAACCAGTGTCAGAAAGGTCAAAGAAATGGTTTAAGCAGCAGTCTTTTGACAGCTAACACACTACTGTGTGAAGAAGCAAGCATTCAAACTCTTCATTGTTATCTTAGCATAACTGGCAAAATATTATGCTATTTATTGGATGAGTTTTAATTTTGTTAAAGCAGATGTAACAAGAATCATGCTTGAAAACAAGTCACTGGTTGAGGTTTTTGGCTGTGAGATATTGACAATGAATTACTCAATGGATTGCAAATAGACTTGGAATTTCTTTTTCATAAGTGTCACTAAACCAGCATGGTGACTTGTCATATATGTTGCTCCATCTGTTGCGCAAGATATTATGTTCCTAACTGGAATACTTTTATCAATATACATTTTGAGCTCATCATAGATTGATTCTCCGTTGATATTTGCTTTTCACTTTTTACAAAAGAGAATCTCTTCATAAACTTTTCTATTGAAGATAAACCATACACATGCCATTAGTAATGCCTCTGTCTCACACAGATAACTCATTCAGTTGTATTGCAAATTCTGTTTTCTGCAGCTTTGTGCATAGCTTGGTACTCAATGTCTTCACTCATTTCATCAATACGACAAGCTACAGAGTTATTACTCAGAGGAATTGATTTTAAAATACTGATATTTATTTTGAGAACAGTGGTGAGAACTTCTGATAGAGCAGGTATTATTCATAGTTCACCAATTGTATGAGATTTTCTACACCTTGCTTTCATTTTAGAAATGTTATAAGAAGCATTGAGACCACTATCAAGGTCATTTTTAGCTTTCTTGGCAAATGACTCAAGTGTGCAACACTTTTCAAATGCTTCTTTCATCTTCTGGAACTAAGAAACACCATAAGTAGCCTTTTCAGGGTGTCTTTTATGGAAGTATTCTTGCAATCTTGATAGTTTCATGGCTTCATTAGACAGCACAGTATTACAAATAAGACACATGGGGTGTCACTGATCTGATGAGAACAGAATAAATCCATACTCCAGGTATGCAACATTGTACTGACGCACTTTCTGTAGTTTCTGTTTCTCAGCAGGATTAGAATTCAAGGCTTCACCATCTCCAGACTCATAGAGATCGCTCTGTACATATTTATCCATCATCAATGGGGCTACATTAAAATAATAAATTAACACAGATTGGGAATGCCTATCAAATGTTGGCAACAGCAGTGAGTTGACATGGATGGAATGATGGTGGCGGCACGCAAAGGAACGGTGAGGCGAAGATGAAGATGATCTCAACAATGAAAATTACATTGACAAGGCTTCAGATTGGAATCTGAATTTAGTCAGGATAGAACTGGTGTTCAGCAAGCTACCTTTATACTATTCCAGTTAGCATGATTGACCAATCATGTAAGGTCTCACAATCCCCAAAGATCATTCTTGTCTGCCCATATGAAGCTGAGGTCACTTTGAACACTTCAAGAGGAATCCTCGAGGTTGGCACATTCACTGATTGGCTCTATTTCACCATTTGGTTCCGGCCAGTTCTGTAGCATTGTGTGACTGTATTCTGTAGATTTGAGAGGCTGTACTCAACTTATCAACTGTTAAATTGCATGAACTCATTCCATGTCATGAGTCAAGTTTGGGCACCCTGGCTGCCAATTCATGCATCCTCAGTAATGTCTCTTTGGTTAGTAAGGTCCGATGTAATTGCTGAGTTTCAGATGCATTGTGACAATGAGTGTTCCCTGCCTGCAAAGCTATGCTTCTTCCTGTGTTCCAGAGCCTTATCCTTTTTTTTGGAGGTGCCTGCTCTACTAATGATTGGTCAGGTCTCGTGTCTCAAGTTAGAGTTCCGCTTACTGCATGCCCCCCCCTCCCCAAAAATCTTGATCGCCCTCTGACGAATTCTGGTTCTTTTAACATAAGCACCATCTTCAAGGATGGAACTGACCCTGTTGGGAATCACTGGTCATAGAGCAACAAAACTAGCCCTTCAACCCATCTATTCTGTGCTGACCCAGTTTTCTGTCTAGTCCCATCTATCTGTACTCAGACCTTAGCCCCGCATACCCCACCCATCCATGTATCTATCCAAGATTCTCTTAAGTGTTATAATTGAACCTGCATCCACTACTTCTGCTGGCTCCTCATTACTCTCTGAGAGAAGCAGTTAATCCTCATGTTCCCCATAACCATTTCACCTTTCACCCTTAACCAATAACCTCTAGTTCTAATCTCACCAAACCTGAGGGGAGAAAAGCCTGCTTGCATTTACCCTTTCTATACCCCTCCTAAATGTGTACATCTCTTTGTAACATCTTTCAAAGCTACCAGCAGCAAATGTTGCACGATTTCAAGGTCGTGTTTCTTTGAAGCAAAGTGTTGATGGTTGCTAGAGAAACTCATGGTTCCTGCAGAGATTAGCTTTATTTGTCACATGTACATCAAAACATTCAGTGAAACAAACTGGTTGTTTGTGTCAACCACCAACATAGTCCGAGGATATCCTGGGGGCAGCCTGCAAGTGTTGGCATGCTTCCAATACCAACATAGCATGCCCACAACTTACCTGTATGGCTTTGAAATGTGGGAGGAAACCAAAGCACCCAGAGGAAACCCATGAAGTCACTGGAAAAACATACAAACTCCTTACAGACAGTGGTATCTGAACCTCAATGGCATGATAAAGCATTGTGCTATCTACTTCACTACTGTGCATTCAGATATCATATACATTGTGTTCCCTACTGACCCATCCTGAAATCCCCTCCCTCACCTCTCACACCCCCACCGTTAAGTAGCTCTAAGACACCTATTCCCTCTCCAGTCTCCTGCCAGTAATAGAGGGGAGGGGGAGAGGTCAGCCTGGCTTGTCCTGGGAATGTGAATGTGTAGCTGCTTGCTGTTCAGGACCATCACAGAGCACTGAAGAAGGACCAGTGTTTTCATCAATCTCAGAGTAACCAGTGCCTACAACAGACCATTTCACTGGCCTTTCTGGGTACCCTGGGTATATCACTGGTATTTACTGCCATCTCATTGCCCTGGGGAAGGTGGGGGCAGGGGCGGGTAGAACTGTCTGCTTGAACCATGATGTCCTCCTGATGAAGAGACTCCCACAGCGGTGTTGGAGGGAGAGTTTCAGGATTCAGAGCCTGTGAGGGAGACTTGGGATGCCCTCTTGTTGATAGTCATTGGGTCTGCTTTTCTGGGACTGAACCAAACTGGCAGGAGTTTGACAAACTGCAGGGTTTGTACTGGGATCCTGCGATCAGCTACACTGTACCAGCAGTACCCTGTTCCAGAGGCACCTCTAGCCTAGAAAGATGCTTCCTCAACACTGAGATTGTCTCCTATAGACACTTGAGAACCAAAGGTAGGAGGTAAGTCCCAGTGTGGGTCTGAAGGAGTGTGGCAATATCCAAGGCCTGGAACCTGAGATTGATCCCACAAGGTTCCAGTGATTCTTAGTAAACTTCCTGCTGATGCCCTGACTAGCACTAACAGGTGGAGGCAAAATTTGGCAATTTTCAAACAGTTGTAGTTTATGGGATCTTGCTGTGCTACGCCTCTCTGTTCTATGGCATGAGCACACTTCACACACCATTCATCATGGAAGCCCCTTGGTCTCCAAGGATGATGCAATGACCTTCCTGCTTTTAATGAGACATGTCCATTTGTGAGGGATCAGACCAGGGAATGGAGTGATGAATAGGGCTGGGAATTGGACTAGGGAATGGGACCAGAACATTGTATAGGGAATGGGGTGAGGGATAGGACCTGGAATGGGCCAAGGAAGAGGATCTAGGGAATGGGACCTGCAGGTTGGCCAGGCCACAAGATCTGGTAGTGCTTGGTGTTTCTGGTGGATTCTAGTTGAACAGGTTGTTGCTCACTCACCCTATAATGCAAGTGTGAGGGAGGGCAGAGAATAATTCTCAAATTTCTGAGCAGCCCAATGTTACCCATCATAGTGTGATTCAATACCCAGTACTGGGGATATCTGTGAGGCCCAGCTGTGGTGGGAGACGGACCCAACTGGGGAAGGGACCAGTCCCAGCTGTGGTGGGGGGAAGGACCCAGTGGGGGAATGGGATGGACCCAGCCACAATGGGATGGACCTGGTCAGGAGGACGGACACTGTGGTGGTGGGGGACTGACCTGTTGGCGGTAGGGCCGGACACAGCTGCAGTTTCTGCTCAGAATGGGATTGTCCACCATGGTCCATAATCAAAATTGAAAAATTGGTTGGGAAAAACTGATCTCATGTCTGTTACTGAGTGTTGTTGTGTGATTTGTTAATATTTCCAAGTGTGTCTGTATTAGTCAGTGTGCTGTGAACAATATGCATTCTGCAAAGCCTGTCTTTTTATCTACTGGACATTGGCTGTTAGAATAAAGGGTTTTTTTTAAATTGAATTAGCTTCCCTTAAGTTCTTTGTGTACAAACACAAGGGAGGGTGGGGGGGGGGGGAGGGAAGGGAGGGAGTGTGAGAGTGGGCTGAGTGTGGATTGGGATGGGGAGGGCAGAGGAGGATGACTCTGACACCATCATCTTCCCAGCCAGGTTTGTTTCTCACCACTGTACTAGAGTTGGTGATAGTAAACACCTTTAGATACAGCCTGCCGTCTAATCCACCTCTACCCTACCACTGTACCCCAATCCAGATTCATCTCTCCCCCACACTACCTGTCGTCTCGCCCACCCAACCCCCATCATCTCCCCACCAAATCCCCCATCCTGTCACCAACTTTTACCCAATTGTCTCCCCCACCCAACTCTCCATTAAACCATAAGATATAGGAGCAGAATTTGGCCCATCACGTCTGCTCCGCCATTCAATCATGGGCTAATCCAGTTCTTCCAGTCATCCCCACTCTCCTGCCTTCTCCCCATTCCCTTTGATGCCCTGGCTAATCAAGAACATATCTATCTCTGCCTTAATACACCCAATGACTTGGCCTCCACAGCTGCTCATGGTAACAAATTCCACAGATTTATCACCCTCTGACTGAAGTAATTTCTCCGCACTTCTGTTCTAAGTGGATGTCCTTCAACCCTAAAGTTGTGCCCTCTTGTCCTAGACAACCTAACCCAAACTGCCGTCCTCCCCCAACCAATTCCCCCATTATCTTCTTCACACAAATCTCTCCCCAACCCAATCCCCTTTCCTCACCCACTCCCAACTCTCTCCAAACCCAACCCGCATCTGCTCCCCTACACACTTACCCATCCAACTCTCTCCCTAACCCAGCCTGCATCCATTCCCCCACACACCTATCCACCCAATTCTCTCCCTAACCCAACCCGCATTCGCTCCCCCACTCTCCTAACCCAACCCGCATTCACTCCCCCACACACCTACCCACCCAACTCTCTCCTAACCCAACCTGCATTCAACTCTCTCCTAACCCAACCCACATCCACTCTCCCACACACCCACCCACCCAACTCTCTCCCTAATACAACCCCCATCCTCTCCCCCACCCAACTCCCCCATCATCTCCCACATCCAACTCCCCATTGTCTCCCACCCCAAATTCCCATTCTTTCCCAACCATTTCCCCTATCGTCTCCCCAACATGCCCCCATACTCTCCACCACCCAAATCCCACATCTGTCCCCAACCAAAATCCCCCATGTTCTCCCCACCCAACTCCCCATTGTCTCCACCACTCAACTAGCCCATCTCCAAGCACCCAACTCCCATTCATCTCCCCATTCAATTCCTCTATCTCTCCCCAACATAAATTCCCATTGTCTCCCTACCCAGCTCCCCCGCCACTCCCCAATCTAACATCCCATTGTCTTCACACCCAACTTCACATCCTCTCTCCCACTCAGCTCCCTATCCAATCCCAAACCTAGCCCCACATCCTGTCCCACACCCAACTCCCCATTGTCTTCCCCAACAATCTCCCCCATTGTCTCCCCAAACATCCTCATCATCTTCTCCATGTAACTCCCCCATCGTCTCCCCATCTAACTGTATTGTTTCCCCCACCCAACTCCCGCATCATCACTGCCACCCAACACCCCCATTGTCTCCCCACACAACACTCCATCATCTCCCACATCCCTCCCCATCCAACTCTCTCTCATCCAACTCCCCATTCTCTCCCACACCATACTCCCCATTGTCTTCCACATCAACTCCCCTTTGTTTTCCCCAACAATCTCCTGCATTGTCTTCCTAACCTAGCTCACCTTCATCTCCCCCACCCATGTCCCCCATCACCTCCCCCGCCCAGCTCGCCCATCTCTCAGCACCCATTTCCCCATCATCTCCCCCAACCAAATCCCCCATCTCCCAATCATCTCCCCCTACCGATTTCACATAATCTCAACCAACCACCTTCCCCATCTGTCGCCCACCCAACTCCCCAACCCAACTTCCTGTTGTTGCCCCACTCAAATTTACATCCTCTCTCTCACCCAACTCCCCATCCTCTCCCAAACCCAACTAGCCTATCACTCCCAACCAAACTCGCTATTCTCTCCCCATCCTCTCCTCCATCTAACTCCTCATTGTCTCCCTCACCCAACTTTCCCATCACCTCTACATCCAATTCCCCATCCTTTCCCATACCCAACTTCCCATCGTCTCCCACTCCAATTCCCTATCGTCCCCACCACCCAACTCCCCCAGCAAAGACCCCATCGTCTCAACCAACTAACTCCCACATCTCCCCCAACCCAACTCCCAATTGCCTCCCCACCCAACTTCACATTCTCTCTCCCATTCAACTCCCCATCTTCCCCATCCTCTCCCAAACTGAGCTCCCCCACCCTGTCCCACATGCAACTCTCCCAACTCTTCCTACACAACACCCCATCGTCCCAATCACCCTACTCCCCATTCTCTCCCTCACTGTCTCCACCACCTAACTCCCCCATTGTCTCCCCTACTCAACTTGCTATCATCTCCCACACCTAACTCCCCATTATCTCCCACACAGCACTCCCACCTCTCCCCCACTCAACTCCCCCAACCTCTTCCACACCCAACTTCCCATTGTCCCCCAGCCAAATTCCCATTCATCTTCCCCACCCAACTCCCCCATCTCACACCCACTCAACACCTCTGCTCTCCCAAACTCAACTCCCCCATTGACCCAACCCCAACTCCCCCATCATCTCGCTACCTAACTCCCCATCATCTCCCCCTCCCAACTCCCCATTCTCTCCCCCACCCAATTTGCCCATCTCTCACCACCCAATTTCCCATCATCCACCCGAGCAACTCCCCATCATCTTCCCACCCAAGACCCCAATCTCTCCCCACTGAACTCTCCCATTGTCTCCCCACCCAACTCCCCATTATCTGCCCCACCCATATCCCTGTCATCTCTCCACCTGATTACCCCATCTCTCCCCACCCAACTTCACATCCTCTCTCCCACTCAATTCCCCATCCTCCTCCAAACTGAGCTCCCACATCCTGTCCCACAAACAATTCCCCCATCCTCTCCCACACCATACTTCCTATCATCTTCTATGTCAACTCCCCATTGTTTTCCCCAACCATCTGCTGCGTCATCTCCCCAACCTAGCTCACCTTCATCTCCCCCACCCATCTCTCTGTCATCTCCCCACCTGACTACCCAATCTCTCCCCACTCAACTCGCCCATCTCTCAGCACCCAATTCCCCATCGTCCACCCATGCAACTTCCTATCATCTCCCCCACCCAAGACTCCAATCTCTCCCCACTGAACTCCCCCATTGTCTCCCCACCCAACTCCACCATTATCTCCCAAATCCATCTCCCCATCATCTCCCCACCTGATTACCCCATCTCTCCCCTACCCAACTTCCCCATCTTACCCCCACCCAACTCCTCCGTCTCTCCACACCTGTCTCATACTGTTTTTCCTACCCAACTTCCTATGTCTCCCCTGCCTAACTCACATCCTCTCCTCCACCCAATTCACCAAACCCTCCCCTACACAAATTCCCATTCTCTCCTCCATCATCTCCTCCACCTAATGCCCCTATCATCTCCTCCATCCAAATCCTGATTGTCACCCCCACAAAACTGCCCCATCTGTCCCCATCTCTCCACAACCTAGCTCCTCATTGTTTCCTCACCCAACCTCCACCTCTCCACATCCTCATCTTCTCCCCAACCCAAGCCCCATCCCCTCCCACACTCAATTCATCTCTGCCCCACCCAAATTCCCCGTCTCTCCCAACCCAATTCCCCCATGTTCTCCCCACATCCAAAACACCCATCCTCTCTCCACCACTCTCCATCGTCTCCCCCACCCAACTCCCCATGCACTCCCCCACCTAAATCCCCCATGTTTTCCCCATTGAAATCCCCAATCTTTCCCACACCCAACCCCATCATCTACCCCACTCAACTCCCCCATCGTCACATCTACCCAAATCCCTATACCTCCGCTACCCAACTTCCCATCAGTTCCCCACCCACTCCCTCACCATCTCCCCACCCAACTCCCCCATCGCCTCTCCACCCAACTCCACATTACCTCCACCACCCAACTCCCCATCCTCTCCCCACCTAAACCCCAATCCTCTCCCCCACTACACTCTCCATCTTTTTCACCACACAATTCCCCATTGTCTCCCCCACCCACTCCCCATGCTCTCCCCATCTAAATCTTCCATCTTCTCCCCACTCAACACCCTATCTACAGGCCCCCAAACAGTAGCCTGGATATAGAGTGCAAGTTGAATCAAGAGTTAAAATTGGCATGTCACAAAGGTAATGCTGCGGTTGTTATGGGGGATTTCAACATGCAGGTAGCCTGGGAAAATCAGGTTGGTACTGGACCCCAAGAAAGGGAGTTTGTGGAGTGCCTCCGAGATGGATTCTTAGAGCAGCTTGTACTGGAGCCTACCAGGGAGAAGGCAATTCTGGATTTAGTGTTATGTAATGTACTGGATTTGATAAGGAGGTAGTGACCATAATATGTTAAGTTTTAATATACAATTTGAGAGGGAGATGGGAAAATCGGAGGTGTCAGTATTACGTTTGAACAAAGGGGACTATGGAGCCATGAGGGAGGAGCTGGCCAAAGTTGACTGGAAAGATACCCTAGCAGGGATGACAGTGGAACAACAATGGCAGGTATTTCTGGGAATAATACAGAAGGTGCAGAACCAGTTCATTCCAAAGAGGAAGAAAAATTCTAAGGGGAGTAAGGGGTGACCATGGCTGACAAGGGAAGTCAAGGACAGTATAAAAATAAAAGAGAAGAAGTATAACATAACAAAGATGTGTGGGAAGTCAGAGGATTGGGAAACTTTTAAAGAGCAACAGAAGATAATTAAAAAGGCAATACGGGGAGAAAAGATGAGGTACGAAGGTAAGCTAGCCAAGAATATAAAGGAGGATAGTAAAAGCTTCTTTAGGCATGTGAAGAGGAAAAAATTAGTTAAGACCAAAGTTGGGCCCTTGAAGACAGAAACGGGTGAATTTATTATGGGGAACAAGGAAATGGCTGATGTGTTGAACAGGTACTTTGGATCTGTCTTCACTAGGGAAGACACAAACAATCTGCCAGATGTAATAGTGGCCAGAGGACCTAGGGTAACAGAGGAACTGAAGGAAATTCACATTAGGCAGAAAATGATGCTGGGTAAGCTGATGGGACTGAAGGCTGATAAATTCCCAGGCCCTGATGGTCTGCATCCCAGGGTACTTAAGGAGGTGGCTCTAGAAATCGTGGATGCATTGGTAATCATTTTCCAATGTTCTAAAGATTCAGGATCAGTTCCTGTGGATTGGTGGTTAGCTAATGTTATCCTACTTTTTAAGAAAGGAGGGAGAGAGAAAATGGAATTATAGACCAGTTAGCCTGACATCAGTGGTGGGGAAGATGCTGGAGTCAATTATAAAAGATGAAATTGTGGTACATTTGGATAGCAGTTACAGGATCGGTCCGAATCAGCATGGATTTACGAAGGGGAAATCATGCTTGACTAATCTTCTGGAATTTTTTGAGGATGTAACTATGAAAATGGACAAGGGAGAGCCAGTGGATGCAGTGTACCTGGACTTTCAGAAAGCTTTTGATAAGCTCCCACATAGGAGAATAGTGGGCAAAATTAGAGCACATGGTATTGGGGGTAGGGTACTGACATGGATAGAAAATTGGTTGGCAGACAGGAAACAAAGAGTCGGGGTTAACGGGTCCCTTTCAGAATGGCAGGCAGTGACTAGTGGGGTACCGCAAGGCTCGGTGCTGGGACCGCAGCTATTTACAATACTTAAAATTAACATTAGCAAGTTTGCCATTGACACAAAGCTGGGTGGCAGTGTGAAATGTGAGAGGGATGTTATGAGAATGTAGGGTGACTAGGATAGGTTGGGTGAGTGGGCAGATGCATGGTAGATGCAGTTTAATGTGGATAAATGTGAGGTTATCCACTTTGGTGGCAAGAACAGGAAGGCAGATTACTATCTGAATGGTGTCAAGTTAGGAAAAGGGGAAGTACAACAAGATCTAGTTGTCCTTGTTCATCAGTCACTGAAAGTAAGCATGCAGGTACAGCAGGCAGTGAAGAAAGCTAATGGCATGTTGGCCTTCATAATAAGGGGAGTTGAGTATAGGAGTAAAGAGGTCCTTCTGCAGTTGTACAGGGCCCTGGTGAGACCACACCTGGAGTAATGTGTGCAGTTTTGGTCTCCAAGTTTGAGGAAGGACATTCTTGCTATTCAGGGATTGCAGTGTAGGTTCATGAGGTTAATTCCCGGGATGGCGGGACTGTCATATGTTGAAAGATTGGAGCGACTGGGCTTGTATACACTGAAATTTAGAAAGATGAGAGGGGATCTGATTGAAACATATAAGATTATTAAGGGATGGGACACGGTAGAGGCAGGAAATGTTCCTGATGTTGGGGGAGTTTAAGAATAAGAGGTAGACCATTTAGAACGGAGTTGAGGAAAAACATTTTCACCCAGAGAGTTGTGGATCTGTGAAATGCTCTGCCTCAGAAGGCAGTGGAGGCCAATTTTCTGGATTCTTTCAAGAAAGAGTTAGATAGAGCTCTTAAAGATAGCGGAGTCAAGGGATATGGGGAGAAGGCAGGAATGGGGTTCTGATTGTGGATGATCAGCCATGATCACAGTGAATGGCAGTGCTGGCTCGAAGGGCAGAATGGCCTACTCCTGCAGCTATTGTCTATAGTCTATTATCTCTCCCACACCCAACTCCCCATATTCAGCCCCACCCAACCCCATCTTCTGTCCTATTGTCTACCCAACTCAACTCCGCCAATGTCATCCCCACTCAACTCCCCCATCTTGGCCCCACCCAACTTCCCATCCTGTCTTCCACCCAACACCCATTCATCATATCCACCCAAACCCCATCGTCTCTCCACCGCTCCCCCTCTCCACCCCATCTAACTCCCCATCCTCTCGTCCACTAACTTCCCCATCCTCTCCCCCACTAAATTGCCCTATCCTCTCCCATACATAACACCTCTATCATCTACCTACCCAGCTCCCCGATCCTCACCTCCACCCAATTCTCCAATTGTCTCCCCCCACCCAGCTCCCTCATCATCTTCCTCAACCAACTACCTTGTCACTGTCCCAACAAACTGCACTGTCATCTTATCTATCCAGCTTCTCCATCATCTCCCGCACCCACTTCCCTCACTGTCATACTAGCCCAACTCCCCCATCATGTGTCCACTCAATTCCAACATTATCTCTGCCAACCAGCAGATCTCTCCCCCACTAAACTGGCCATTATCTCGGCATATAGATTAGCAAAAATCAGTGGGAAGTTGGATGCTTGGAAAGGTTTTAAAGTTCAACAAAAGGCATCTAAAAAACTATTAGAAGGGGAAAGATGAAATCTGCGTGCCTGTACTCATTGGAGTTTAAAAGAATATGTGGGGATCTCATTGAAACCTACCAAATGTTGAAAGGACTAGATAGGGAGAATGTAGAGAGAATATTTCCATGGTGGGGGTATCCAGAACTAGACGGCACAGCCTCAAAATTGAGGGGTGCCTTTTTAGAAAAGAGGTAAGAAGAATGGTCTTATGGTCTCCCCTGCCCAAATCCCCATGCTCTCTCACACCCAATCCTATCCATTCCCCCACCCAAAACCCTATCTCTTCCCCCATCATCTCTGTCACCCACCCAACTTTCCATCTCTCCCCACCCAACTCTTCCAACTTTCCCCAATCCAACTCCCACATTGTCTCCCCCATCCAACTGCCCATCGTATCCTGCAACCGACTCCCCATCCTCTCCCCTATAGTCTCCCCCACTCAACTCCCCCATTGTCACTCCCACCCAACACCCCATCTTTCCTCCACCCAACACACCCATCGACCCCCTCACTCAACTTCCCATCCTCACCTCACCTCACCTAACCATAATCCTCTCCCACATCATCTCCCCATCTAACTCTCCCATTGTCTCCCTCACCCAACTCCTCATAGTCTCCATACCCAACTCCCCCATTATATCCCCGCCCAGCTCTATGAGCTCTCCCCAACCCAACTTCTCATCAACTCCCCCTCCCAACTTCCATCCTCCGTACCCAACCCCATTCTCTCCCATGTTCTCCCCTACCCAACTCCCCATCTCTCCCCCACTCAATTGCCCCATCTTCTCCCACACCTAACACCCCTATCATCTCCCTACCCAGCTCCCCATCTTCACCCACCCAATTCCCCCATTATCTCACCGCCCATCCAACTCAGTCATCCTCTATCCCACCCTTCCACCATCCTGTCCCTCACACTCAACTCTCCATCCTCTTGCCTACCCAACTCCACCAACATCAATCCCACTCAACTCCCCATCCTCTCCCCCAGCCAACTGCCCCATCTTCTTCCACACCCAGCTTCCACATCCTTTCTCCCATCCAACTACCCCATTGAATTTCTCTATTGTCTCCCCCACAATCCCCCTGTTGTCCCCTATCCCAACTACCCCATCCTCGCCCCCACCAAACTTCCTGTCATCTCCCTGCCCAGCTCCTCCAACTCTCCCCAACCCATCTCCGACATTGTCTCTCACACCCAACTCTCCCATCCTCTTGCCCACCCAACTCCACCAACATCAATCCCACTCAACTCCCCCATAATCTCTCCACCCATCCGACTCACTCATCCTCAAATCTACCCTTCTATTATCCTGTCCCTCCACCCAACTCCCCATCCTCCCCTCCAACCAATTCCCCCATCCTATTCCATCAATTCCTGCATTGTCTCTTCCACAATCTCCCATCATCTCCCACTTAATTTTGCATCCTCTCCCTCATCGTCTCCCCCTCTTCTAACCTCTGCCCCCTACCACACACACATCTTCGCACCTACCTCCCACCCTGGTCCTCTGTCCCCACCCTCCCAGCTCTGTCCCTTACCCCTCCATTTGCTCCCTATCCCACCTCCTCCAACTGCACTCAGAACCTATCCTCTCCCTCTCTCCTTTCACCTTCCCCTACCTTTCTAAACATTGAATACCCTAACCCTGGTCCTTCATTTGGGGTTCAGCAATTGGATCCATTCCCAGATGGGCAGAGAGAGCAGGGCAGGGCAGGTAGTGTTGGGGTGAACTTTTGGCATCTACTAAACTCTGCTGACCACTGCCGATGTGATTACAAGGAAAAGTTTAAAAAAATTATCAAAGTATGTACGGGATACGTCACCCTATACACCCCTGAGATTTATTTTCTTGCTGTCATTCACAGTAGAACGAAGAAATACAATAGAATCAACTACACACAAAGACTGAGAATGTGTAAAAGAAGGGAAACGGTGCAAACTCAAAAATAACAATAATAAATAAATAAATAGTTCAACCCAGACACAAGGTATTTTCATAGAATGCATTAAAATCAGAATTCTCTCGGACAGCATGTTATGAATGGCCCCTCTAACTCTCGAAGCATCACTAACAGCTTCACCAGCATTGAGCACAGCAAATAGTGATGAATTGTAACTTATTAAATATTAAAACATGCAGAACGGCTGTTGCATCTTCAGCTGCAACACCCCTGGTGTTCTGTGAGTGCAAATGTATGCACATTAATTATCACCCCAACTAGGCAACTCTATCGAGGATTCATTCCAGCCGATTAGCTGCAGGTTTCAAAACACCACTAAAAGCCTTTTTTTACTTCAGCCTATTTATAGGATTACTTAATGCCTGTCGATGTTGATTACATTTATATAATTTGGTACATTCAATTACATTTTATTCCATATAATGTTTGTTTTTACTTATGAATTTTAAATTTATCTTGTATTTTTATGACTATATTGATTTAGCTTTATAATATATGTAAGGTACTTTGAATCTGCATCTTAATGTATGAAAGGTGCTATACAAATAACAGTATTATTATTCTCCGAGTTCGCTTTAAATAAAAATGATCTAGAATCGGTGACTACCCGAATATATCATGAAACAAGCAATTTCTGAAGTGCCAGGTTGTGTACTGCATACATTGTCTGATATAAATTGAACTTCACAGTTTTAATGCTGCTGCCAAATCATGCTGGATATTATATAAAAATATTCATGGCTGAAAGGTATCAAAGTAACATTGTGTTCAACACTTCATATTCCACCTGGGTATGACGACATGAATATGACTTCTCCAACTTCCTGTAATTTCTCACCCCTCCCCTTCTCTCATGTTTCCATTCTCCATTCTCTTCAGAAGTATATCTAGAGGTTTTGGGAGCTAACTGCAGAACACCATCTGTATCGCTAGTGTCACCTTGTCTATTCTGGCTCCCCTCTCACTTCTTCTCTTCTCCTCACCTGCCTTTCAACTCCCTCTGGTTCCCCTCCTCCTTCCCTTTCTCCCATGGTCCACTCTCCTCTCCTATCATATTCCTAATTCATCAGCCCTATACCTCTTCCATCTATCACCTCCAAGCTTCTTACTTCATCCCCCTTCCCCTTCTACCTACCTTCCCATCACTCGGTCTCATCTATTACCTGCCAGCTTGCCCTCCTCCCCTCCCCCACCACTTCCTTATGCTGGCTACTTCCCCCTTCCTTTCCAGTGCTGATGAGGGGTCTCAACCAAAAATGTTAACTGTTTCCATTGATGCTGCCTGACCTCATGTTGTGTTCACAATTTTGACCCTTACATCTTTGCTTGTAACCTGTAGCTCTGAGTCTGAGTAACTGCTCCAGAGTAGGTGCTATTATGAAGAAAGCATGGCAGCGCCTCTAGTTTCTTAGAAGTTTGTGAAGAATCGGCATGCCATCCAAAACTTTGACAAACTTCTGTAGATGTGTGGAGAAGAGTATACTGATAGGTTGCATCACAGCCTGGTACAGAAACACCAATGGCCTTGAATGGAAAATCCTACAAAAGATAGTGGATATAGCCAAGTCCGTCATGGGCAAAGCCCATTGAGCACATCTACATAGAGTGCTGTCACAAGAAAAGCAGCATCCATCATCAGGGACCCCCACCACCCAAGTCATGCTCTTTTTATTCATTGCTGCCATCAGGAAGAAGATGCAAGAGCCTCAAGACTCACGCACCAGTTCAGGAACAGTCATTACACTTCTATCATCAGGCTCTTGAACCAGAGGTAATAACAAATAAACTCTTCTTGGGTTTCCAGCTGGGTACAGATATTAGAAACATAGAAAACCTCCAGCACAATACAGGCCTTTCAGCCCACAAAATTGTGCCGAACATGTCCCTACCTTAGAAATTGCTAGGCTTACCCATAGCCCTCTGTTTTTCTAAGCTCCATGTACCGATCCAAAAGTCTCTTAAAAGACCTTATTCTATCAGCCTCCACCACCATTCCCAGCAGCCCATTCCACACACTCATCACTGTCTGCGTAAAAAACTTACCCCTGACATCTCCTCTATACCTCCCAAGCACCTTAAACTTGTGCCCTCTAGTGGCAACCATTTCAGCCCTGGGAAAAAGCCTCTGACTATCCACATGATCAATGCCTCTCATCATCTTATACACCTCTATCAGGTCACCTCTCATCCTCTGTCGTTCTAAGGAGAAAAGGCTGAGTTCACTCAACCTATTCTTATAAGGCATGCTCCCCAATCCAGGCAACATTTTTGTAAATCTCCTTTGCACCCTTTCTATGGTTTCCACATCCTTCCTGTAGTGAGGCGACCAGAACTGAGCACGGTACCTCAAGTGGGGTCTGGCCAGAGTCCTATATAGCTGCAACATTACCTCTCGGCTCCTAAATTCACTTCCACGATTGATGAAGGCCAATGTACCGTACGCCTTCTTAACCACAGAGTCAGCTGCTTTGAGCATCCTACGGACTCGGACCTCAAGATCCCTCTGATCCTTCACGCTGCCAAGAGTCTTACCATTAATACTAGATTCTGCCATCATATTTGACTTACCAAAATGAACCACTTCACACTTATCTGGGTTGAACTCCATCTGCCACTTCTCAGCCCAGTTTTGCATCCTACCTTTTATTGATTATAACCAATGTTTCAATGACAAACTCTACCAGGGATGATGCCAGGACACATCTAGTCCACTGGTATTTATAGCCACGTAGTCTGTCCGTCTTGATTGGTTAGTCCTCATCCAATCAGGTTTCAGCTTTCCCACCTTGTTTACAATCAAATTCTAGTTCTTACTTGAAGCGAGACCTTAGTCTTTGTTAAAATTCTTTTCCTCTAGTTCTATTTAAATGGTTTCCTTTACCAGGTGGTCTGAAGTTCATTGGCACAGCAGAGTAGTTTTGTGCCATCAAAGTCGATCCTAAGGTCATCACGAATGCATTGTTCTACTACTGCCAATCTTTCTGTGAAACCCAAATGGATACACCTCCTGTTCTCCTTGTGCCAGGAATCATCCCTGAAGAAGATGGTAGAGTTTGCCATCAAAGTGTCGGTTTTCATCGATACTTGTACCTGGCTGGAAGCCGAAGAAGAGTTTATTCATCGTATACACCAGGAAAGCACTAGAACCTTTTTCAGAGGGGATAACTTCACTCTCCCCATCACTGAACTGTTCCCACAACTTATGGACTCACTTTCAAGGGCTCTTCATCTCACGTTATTGATATTCATTGCTTATTTATTTATTATTATTACAGTAGATTGTTCTTTTTAGCTTTTTGTATTTGCACAGTTTGTTGTCTTTTGCATGTTGGTTGTTTGTCCATCCTGTTGGGTGCGGCCTTTCATTGATTCTATTGTGTTTACTGTGAATGGCTGCAGAGTTGTATGTGGTGACATATATGTACTTTCATGATAAATTTACTTTGTACTTTGAACAGAACTGCTCTCCTTGGGATCTGAGATGCAAAACTGGTGTGCCAGATGGAGATCCAAGGTTTACATTGGAGCCTGTTGTATGCACCAGTGTGAAATGGTCCAGTGATCTAACCCAGGAGTACAAGGAGATTAAAAAATTGATCCTCATCCCTGGCTGAATGTCCACAGCTTCCCCCATTGCCAAAGTTCATGGTAAATTTATTATCTGAATACCATATTACCTTGATTCATTTTCTTGCAGGTATTTACTGGAAAAAAGAAAAGTAAGAATTTTATGAAAAAGGATTATACATAAACATATAAAGACTGACAACAAAAGTGCAAAGGAAGATAAACTGTGTAGATATTGAGAACATGAGTTGTAAAGAGTCCTTGAAATTGAGTCTATAGGTCATAGAATCAGTTCAGAGTAAAGCTATCCATGCTTGTTCAGGAACCTGATGGTTGTAGGGTCATAACTGTTCCTGAACCTGGTGGCGTGGGACCTAAGCTCCTGTACCCCCGGCCAGTGGTAGTAGTGAGAAGAAGGCATGGCCTGAATGGTGGGTTTGCAAATTGTTAGTTAATAATTAATTAGCTAATCAGCTTACTGACAGCAACCAATAAACAGAAGTTGGGGTCAAGCAAAGTGACCATTTGCATTGGAGTGATGGAGCTGAGAATTTGACTCAAGTGGCTTTGCCATGAGGAGGCAGAGTTAATGGCACAGAGTGTGGAGTGAGAGCAGATCTTTGTTAAAAATGTTTCAGTGAGAAGGCACAGGTAAGGTTTAATTTTGTCATCTGTAAATCCTTGATCCTTGAATTAGTGTAGGTAGGATAGTAGTTAGGACTGTTGGAATAGTCCTCATGGGAGTGAGGGAGCCTCACCGTCTCTCTGATGACTGTGGTAAACTATGTGTATACCTGTCTGGACACGCCCCTCTGCTGACTGCTCCTGTGGCTCCTCCCACAGACCCCTGTATAAAGGTGATTGGAGGCACTGCTCCTCCCTCAGTCTCCAAGATATTGTGGTCACGTTTGCAGCTAATAAAAGCCTATCTTTTGCCTCCCATCTCCGAGAGTTATTGATGGTGCATCAATTACCACATTAGCAGGCAAGATGTTAGTTAGGGCAGTTGGAATACTCCTTGTATAAGATGTGGGTAGTCAAGGAACCTCTGATGACCACATCTGAGGGAAGTGTATGCAAGTGCAGCTTCTAACAGACTGAGTCAAGGAACTGAAACTGGAGCTGAATGTACTCAGGACTTCCCGGAAGGCTGAAAATCTCATAGGTGAGACATTTACTGAGGTGATCACACCCAGACTTCAGGTAACCACCAGGAGAGGTAAGGGCAGTAAGCTGTTAGTGCAGGGTTCCCTTGTGGTCATTCCCTCATCGACAAGTAACCTCTTTTGAATACTGTTGGTGGAAAAGGATAACCTATCAGAGCACTGGCACCGTGGCCAGCTGTGTAGCTCAGCAAGGACGGCTAAAGTCTGGCAAAGCGATAGTATTAGGAGACTCAATAATTAGGGGAACGGCCGGGACAGTCTGGCGGAGTAGTGTGTTGCTTCCTGGGATACCAGTGTCGAGGATGTCTTAAGGTGACTGGACTTTTCCAGGGAGAGGGTGAGCAGCTAGAGGTCATAGTGCACATTGGAACCAATGACATAAGTGGAAATGGCTCTGTTTAGTGAGTGATGGAGCATGAGGAAAGAGTCTGAAAAGCAGGATCTCAAAGGCAATAATCTCCAAATAGCTCCCACTGCCGTGTACTGATTAGGGCAGCATAGAAAGTTAGAAGACATGAATGACTGGCTGAGGAACTGGTGCAAGCAGCTAGGTTTCAAGTTTTTGGATGACTGGAAACCTTTTCTGGGGCAGGGGTGACCAGTACAAAAGGAACAGGCTGCATCTTAACTAGAGGGGAACCAATATCCTGGCTGGGAGGATTTTGGTGATATTCGAGAGGATTAGAACTTGTTTGGCAGAGGACTGGGAACCAGAGCACCAGTCAGAAAGTGAAGGGATGGAGAGGAAGTTAGATGTCAGGGCCAGTAAGAGCAGGCATAAGCAAAGTAATAGACATGATGGGATAGATGGGGTTGAAGTGTGTGTGTTCATTAATGCATGGAGTATTATGGGTGAGGATGATGAGCTTAGTATAGGGAACTATGATACTGTCACCACAATGGAGACGATGGAGAGAGGGACAGGAAGAGGTTCTTAATGTATCAGGGTTTTGATCTTTTAGAAAATATGGAGGAGGCAGCAAAAAGTGTGTGTGTGTGTGTGTGTGTGTGTGTGTGTGTGTGTGTGTGTGTGTGTGTGTGTGTGTGTGTGTGTGTGTGTGTGTGTGTGTGTGTGTGTGTGTGTGTGTGTGTGTGTGTGTGTGTGTGGTGGGGGTGAGATGGTGGTGGAGATCAGTTGTGCTACCAGTCAGGAACAACATCACAGATGCACTCAGAGAGGACATAATGGCATCTTATCCACTGGTATGGGTGGAAATCAAAGCTAAGGAAGGTGCAATCACTCTAATGGGACTGTAGAACTTCTTCCCCAGTAGCCACTGGGACACTGAGGAACAGAGATGCAGGCAGATCTAGAAAAGGTATAAGAACAGCAGGATTGTTGTGGGTGACTTCAACATCCCTAATATAAACTGGGACCTCCATTCTGCAAGAGGGTTTGATAGGGCAGAATCTTTTAGGTGCATCCAGGAGGGCTTCTTAATCAATATATAGATGGTCCAACAAGAGGAAGGGCCATATAGTGTCTGATGTTGAGTAATGAGCCTGGCCAGGTGCCTGATTTTCCAGTGAGTGAGCAGTTTGAAAACAGTAACCGCAACTCCTTTAGTCTTAAGATAGTTATAGATAAGGACAAGTATGGACTTTGTAAGAGAATATTAAATTGAAGAAGGGCAAATTGTGAGAGCATTAAGCAGGAACTAGGGAAAGGTAATTAGGAACAGTTCTTTTTGGGCAAGTCCACATCGCTCAGACAGAGGGTGTTTAAAGACCACTGCACAGAGTACAGGACAGATATGAACCAGTCAGAAGGAAAGACAAGATGGCAAGGTAAGGGGAACTGTAAATGTTGAGAGACAAAGTGAATTTAGTCAAGAAGAAAAAGTAAGTGTATACAAAGTTTAGGAAGCTAACTTAAAATTGAGCGCCTGAGGATTATAATGTAGCTATTAAAGAATCTAGGAAAGAGTCAGGAGAGCAGGGAAAACCATGAAAAGCCCTTGGAAAGTAGGATTAAAGAGAATCCCAAGACATTCTATATGTATGTTAAGAGAAATAGGATAACGAGGGAGTGAGTAGGATTATTCAAAGATAAAAGAAAGAACATATGCTTGGAGACAGAGAATGAGGTCCTAAATGAGAACTTTGTATCAGCATTTACTGAGAAGGATGTGGAAGATAGGGAGATCAGTATGGAGCATGCTAATTTGTTAGGATATTTCAAGATAAAGGAGTTAGTGATGGGTCTCTTAAAGAACATTAAGGTGGATAAAACTACAGAGCCCGATGTGATATACCCTAACTGTTGCAAGAGGTAAGAAATGAGATTGCTGGACCATCTTGAGCAACATCTTCGCATCCTTTCTCTCCACAGGTGAGGTCCTGGAGGACTGGTGAGTATCTAAGTTGGTCCATAACTCATGAAGAAAAACTGATCATCCTGGAAACTATAGATTGAAGAGCAGTAGATGTAGTGTGTATGGATTTCAGCAAGGCATTTGATAAGGTACCCCATGCAAGCCTTATTGAGAAAGTAAGGAGGCATGGGATCCAAGGGGACATCGCTTTGTGGATCCAGAACTGGCTTGCCTACAAAAGGCAAAGAGTGGTTGTAGGCGGGTAATATTCTGCATGGAGGTCGGTGACCAGTGGTGTGCCTCAGGGATTTGTTCTGGGACCCCTTCTCTTCATGATTTTTATAAATGAGCTGGATGAGGAAGTGGAGGGATGGGTTAGTAAATTTGCTAATGACACAAAGGTTGGGATGTTGTGGATAGTGTGGAGCGCTGTCAGAGGTTACAGTGGGACATTGATAGGATGCAAAATGGTGCTGAGAAGTGGCAGATGGAGTTCAACCCAGATAAGTGTGAAGTGGTTTATTTTGGTAGGTCAAATATGATGACAGAATATGGTATTAATAGTAAGACTTTTGGCAGTGTGGAGGATCAGAGGGATCTTGGGGTCCGAGTCCATCGGACACTCAAAGCAGCTGCACAGGTTGACTCTGTAGTTAAGAATTGGCCTTCATCAACTGTGGGATTGAGTTTAGAAGTTGAGTGGTAATATTGCAGCTATATATGACCCCAGTCAGTCCCCATTTGGACTATTGTGTTCAGTTCTGGTCACCTCACTACGGGAAGAATGTGGAAACCATAGAAAGGGTGCAGAGGAAATTTACAAGGATGTTGCCTGGATTGGGGGGCATGCCTTATGAGTATAGGTTGAGTGAACTCGGCCTTTTCTCCTTGGAGTGACGGAGGATGAGAGGTGACCTGATAGAGGTGTATAAGATGGTGAGAGGCATTGGTCATGTGGATAGTCAGAGGCTTTTTCCCAGGGCTGAAATGGCTAGGAGGAGAGGGCACAGGTTTAAAGTGCTTGGAAGTAGGTATAGCGGAGATGTCAGGGGTAAGTTTTTTTATGCAGAGAGTGGTGAGTACATGGAATGGGCTGCCAGTGATGGTGGTGGAGATGGATATGATAGGGTCTTTTAAGAGACTCCTGGAAAGGTACATGGAGCTCAGAAAATTAGAGGGCTATGGGTAACCATAGATAAGGACATGTTCAGCACAGCTTTGTAGGCCAAAGGGCCTGTATTGTGCTGTAGGTTTTCTATGTTTCTATGTCCCTCACATCAGTGGTAGGGAAGTTACTGTTGAGAATTCTTAGGCATGGGGTTTATGAGCATTTGGAAAATTGTGGCCTAAAATGGGATAGTTTGTATTACTTTGTGTGGGGCATGACATGTTTTACTAACCTGAATGAGTTTCTTGACAAGTTGCCAAGGGTGTTCGATGAAGGTAAAGCTGTGGATGTTGTCTACATGGATCTTAATCAAGCATTTGACAAAGCGCCTCAATGGGGGCTCATCCAGAAGATTAAGATGCATGGGATCCATGGTGAATTAGCCATTTGAATTCAGAACTGGCTTAGAACACAGAAAATAGAAATCTACAGCACATTGCAGGCCCTTCAGCCCACAAAGTTGTGCCAACCATGTAACCTACTCTGGAAACTGCCTAGAATTACCCTACTGCAATAGCCCTCTATTTTTCTATGCTCCATGTACCTATCTCAGAGTCTCTTAAAAGACCCTATTGCAGCTGCCTCCATTTGTGTTAGCCACTTCAGACCTGGGAAAAAGCCTTTGGCTATCCACTTAATCAATGCTTCTCTCTCATCATCTTGTACATTTCTATCAGTTCACTTCTCATCTTCTATTGCTCCAGGAGTAAAGGCCAAGTTGTTGAAGCTGCATGGTGGGATTTAAACTAAAGTTACAGGGCGATGGAAACCAGACTGCCAGAACAGTTAGTGGAGAGCTTGTGGAGGCAGATGTTGGAAAGACGTCAGATGAAGTTAGGAATCTTCAGAAGTTTTCTGATGACTCTGCCATAGTTGGATGCATCAGCAGGGGAGATGAGGCTGAGTACAGGGCTATGGTGTGAAACTTTGTCACATGGTGCGAGCAGAATCATCTGCAGCTTAATGTGAAAAAGACTAAGGAGCTGGTGGTGGACCTGAGAAGGGCTAAGGCACCAGTGACCCCTGTTTCCATCCAAGGGGTCAGTGTAGACATGGTGGAGGATTACAGATACTTGGGGATACGAATGGACAATAAACTGGACTGGTCAAAGAACACTGAGGCTGTCTACAAGAAGGGTCAGAGCCATCTCTATTTCTTGAGGAGACTGAGGTCCTTTAACATCTGCCGGACGATGCTGAGGATGTTCGACGAGGCTGTGGTGGCCAGTGCTATCATGTTTGCTGTTGTGTGCTGGGGCAGCAGGCTGAGGGTAGCAGACACCAACAGAATCAACAAACTCATTCATAAGGCCAGTGATGTTTTGGGGATGGAACTGGACTCTCTGATGGTGGTGTCTGAAAAGAGGATGCTGTCAAAGATGCATGCCATCTTGGACAATGACTCCCATCCACTCCATAATGTACTGGTTAGGCACAGGAGTACATTCAGCCAGAGACTCATTCCACCGAGATGTAACACTGAGCGGCATAAGAAGTCATTCCTACCTGTGGCCATCAAACTTTACAACTCCTCCCTAGGAGTGTCAGACACCCTGAGTCAATAGGCTGGTACTGGACTTATTTCCACTTGGCATGATTAACTTATTATTATTTAATTATTTATGTTTTTATATTGCTATATTTCTTCACTATTCTTGGTTGGTGCTGCTGTAATGAAACCCAATTTCCCTCGGGATCAATAAAGTATGTCTGTCTGTCTGTCTGTCTGTCTGAATCAAACGGTTGAGCATGGTGTGACTAGTGTCCTGAACTGCATAAATTTCAATGAAAGTGTATTGTAGGAAAGGTGAATGACAGTGCTGAAGGTGAGGTATCAGAGTCAATGCGTAGTGAGGAGAGGCTGTTAATAGGGGAAAGTTGCAGTCATCAGGATGAGGTACAACATAAAAGGTGGACAAAACCGAAAAGGGTTAATACAGGACTGAAGGTGTTACATTTGAATGCGTCCAGTATACAGAAAAGCACAGAACAGGCAATTATGCTCTTCTCACGCACACAGAGAGGACACATTACAGACTGCAGTCATTCAGTTCGCCAGGACTGCATGGGCTTTTGGGTTAACGGTTAGTCTGAAGAAAATAATGATGCTCCATCAGAAGCCCCCTCGTGTTGTTTATAACCCACCTCGGCTCACCATTAATGACAACCGTCTAACCATGGTTGAGCAGTTCTTCTGCCTGGGCAACGTCATCTCCAATGATGCTACTGTAGTAAGTAACGTCGACAATCGACTTGCTAGAGTCAGCAGTGCCTTCGGGCGACTCCAGAAACATACGTGGAAGAACCACCAGATGCGTCTGTCCACAAAAATCCAGGTGTATGGGCTGCCATCGTCACAGCACTGCTGTATGGCTGTGAAGCCTGGGTCTTGTACTGCAAGCAAATCCAGTTGCTTGAGTGCTTCCATCACTGCAGCCTCCGCTCCATCATGGGTATCAGCTAGGAGGATCATGTCTCCAACAACAAGGTGCTAGAGAAGGTTCAACTTTCAAGCATTGAAGCCGCTTCATATGGCTTGTCATATGAAGAGCACTTGATGAATCTGGGCCTATATTCACTAGAATTCAGAAGAATGAGGGTGACCTCATTGAAACCAATGGATATATATATTTTAGTCAGGTGGTTGTAATGTTGTTCACAGTCAAAGTCTTAAGTATCAGAGTCAGGTTTAATATCACTGGTGTATCTTGTGAAATTTGTCATTTTGCAGCAGTATAGTGCAATATGTAGAAATAAAAACTATTACTTAAAATAAAAATTAAATTAAATAAGCAGCACAAAAGATAGCAAAAAAAAAGTGAGATAGGTTTCATGAATTCATTGTCTATTCAGAAATCTGATGGTGGTGTGTAAGAGGCTGTTCCTGAATCATTGAGTGTGTTTCTCAGGCTCCTGTATCTCTTCCTTGATGCCAGCAATAACAAGAGAGCAGGTCCTGGGTGATGTGGGTCCTTAATGATGGATGCTGCCTTTCTGAGGCATCAGGTTTTGAAAATTTCCTGGGTGCTTGGGAGGCTAGTACCTATGATGGAACTGGCTGAATTTACAACTTTCTGCAGCTTTTTTTGATCCTGTGTAGTTGCCCCTTCATACCAGACTGCGTTGCAACTAGATAGAATGCCCTCCGCGGTACATCCATTGAAATTTGAGAATATCTTTGGTGACATACAAATTCTACTCAAGCTTCTAATGAAATTGCAGCTGTCATGCCTTCTTTGTAATTGCAACAATAGACAACAGACAATAGACAATAGACAGTAGGTGCAGGAGTAGGCCATTCGGCCCTTCTAGCTAGCACCGCCAATCACTGTGATCATGGCTGATCATACACAATCAGTACCCTGTTCCTGCCCTCTCCCCATATCACTTGACCCCGCTATCTATAAGAGCTCTATCTAACTCTCTCTTGAATGCATCCAGAGACTTGGCCTCCACTGCCTTCTGGGGCAGAGCATTCCACATATCCACCACTCTCTGGGTGAAAAAGTTTTTCCGCATCTCTGTTCTAAATGGCCTACCCCTTATTCTTAAACTGTGGCCTCTGGTTCTGGACTCCCTCAACATCAGGAACATATTTCCTGCCTCTAGCGTGTCCAATCCCTTTATAATCTTATATGTTTCAATCAGATCCCCTCTCATCCTTCTAAATTCCAGTGTATACAAGCCCAGTCGCTCCAATCTTTCAACATATGACAGTCCCGCCATTCCGGGAATATCTTAGGCCTAGAACAGATCCTCAGAGATGTTGACAGCCAGGAACATAAACTGCTCACTCTTTCTGTAGTGTATGGATCTATTTTTTTTTAGAGGAATGACTGTTCCACATGGTAGGCTTATTCAGAAAGTCAGAAGGCATGGGATCCAGGGAAGTTTGGCCAGGTGGATTCAGAATTGGCTTGCCTGCAGAAGGCAGAGGGTCGTGATGGAGGGAGTACATTCAGATTGGAGGGTTGTGACTAGTGGTGTCCCACAAGGATCTGTTCTGGGACCTCTACTTTTTGTGATTTTTATTAACGACCTGGATGTGGGGGTAGAAGGGTGGGTTGGCAAGTTTGCAGATGACACAAAGGTTGGTGGTGTTGTAGATAGTGTAGAGGATTGTCAAAGATTGCAGAGAGACACTGATAGGATGCAGAAGTGGGCTGAGAAGTGGCAGATGGAATTCAACCTGGAGAAGTGTGAGGTGGTACACTTTGGAAGGACAAACTCCAAGGCAGAGTATAAAGTAAATGGCAGGATACTTGTTAGTGTGGAGGAGCAGAGGGATTTGGGGGTACATATCCACAGATCCCTGAAAGTTTCCTCACAGGTAGATAGGGTAGTTAAGAAAGCTTATGGGGTGTTAGCTTTCATAAGTCGAGGGATAGAGTTTAAGAGACGTGATCTAATGATGCAGCTCTATAAAACTCTGGTTAGGCCACACTTGGAGTACTGTGTCCAGTACTGGTTGCCTCAGTATAGGAAGGATGTGGAAACATTGGAAAGGGTACAGAGGAGATTTACCAGGATGCTGCCTGGTTTAGAGAGTATGGATTATGATCAGAGATTAAGGGAGATAGGACTTTACTCTTTGGAGAGGAGGAGGATGAGAGGAGACATGATAGAGGTGTACAAGATATTAAGAGGAATAAACAGAGTGGACAGCCAATGCCTCTTCCCCAGGGCACCACTGCTCAGTACAAGAGGACATGGCTTTAAGGTAAGGGGAGGGAAGTTCAAAGGGGATATTAGAGGAAGGTTTTTCACTCAGAGAGTGGTTGGTGCATGGAATGCACTGCCTGAGTCAGTGGTGGAGGCAGATACACTAGTGAAGTTTAAGAGACTACTAGAGAGGTATATGGAGGAATTTTAGATGGGGGCTTATATGGGAGGCAGGGTTTGAGGGTAGGCACAACATTGTGGGCCAAAGGGCCTGTAATGTGCTGTGCTGTTCTATGTTCTATGACTGCCTTTAGCACTATGTATGCGCTGTTGTCATCACATGCACATTGTTCTCTCTCTCTCTCTCTCTCGCTGCAATGTAAATACACCAGTCAGTCATCTTCCTTGTGCGTGCTTTTATTTAATTGATGTGTAGTTGCAGTTACAACACACTGGTGATGAGTATGAGCCTGAAAGTCAGAAAATATCACAATCTTCACTGACAGTTATGGGATGAAACAACACGAGGAAAGTGTTAAACAGTACAGATGCTAACAAAGGGATGTTTGAGTAACAACATAGTACACAGAGAGGCGAATGACGTGGATGAGAAAAGAAAGCTGCTTAGCTTAATGGGTGCTAGAACCTATAGTTTCTTACACAACTTAGTAACCTCTGAAAAGCCAGCAAGCAAGACACTTGATGAAATTGTTACAATGTTACAAAATCACCTGAGCCCTGAACTGCTGGTAATAGCTGAGCAATTTAGATTTTACAAAAGGAACTAGTCAAAGGATGAAAGCATTTCTGAATACATTGCGGAACCATGCACATTTTCCCTGTACTGTGACTTTCGAGATGGACTTTCTGTTGCATTAAGGGACAGGCTTGTATGTGGCATGCATAGTCAAAGCAATCAAAAGAGGCTGCTGCCAGAAAGAGACCCAACCTTAGAATGGGTATTGACTATTGCAATATTGTTAGAGACTGCAGCAAAGTTTGTAGAAAAACTATGGGAAAAGAGGTTAGAATGTGAAATGCACAAAATGTCCCTGAATGGTGCCAAAAGCCAAAAAAGCTATTGGTATGGCAAATCCTCCCATGATGCAAATGACTGTTGGTTCAAAGAAAAAGTTTGCATAATGTCTCATGACAAGGTCACATAGAGTGTGCAAGGCAGAAAAAAAGCACAACTGAGTGAAAACTAAGCAAATGCCTAAAGTGACCGATGCAAAACAGAATCAGAGAACACAGAGTCTGACAAAGGTGAGCTGTCATGCCAAGAACAATATAGTATTACTGAAGAAGATCACAAAATCATCTGAATCACAATAGATGTGTCTGGGTAAAACTGAAAATGGAGCTGAATAGAGGGTCAGCTGGATATAATTTAAGAGGCTGACTACAACAGATTATTTTCTAAGCTACCATTAGAGAAGATCTAAGTGATGCTAAAGATCTACACAGGTGAAGAAGTATCTCCCAAAGGCAAATTGAAAGTGAATGTGACATACGGAGGCGAAACACAGCAGCTGGAGGTTTATGTGTTGAAAAGTGAAGGGCAAGAACTTTTCTGACACGAATGGTTAAGAAAAATCTAACCTGATTGGCACACAATCAAAGCTTTCAATGTGTCACAAACAGGAAACTGCAGCCCAAGTGGTAGCACTAACCAGAGATTGCCACAGTTGCTTAATGCTAATGAGAAGGTGTTTCAGAAGGGGACTGGAACTCAAAGGCATGAAGGCCAGAATTGAATTGAATTGAAGCGGCAACACCAAGATTCTATAAAGTACATCCAGTGCCTTACGCACTATGTCCTAAAGTGGATGCTGAACTTCAGAACTAGGAGGCATCTGGAATTCTCTCCAAGGTTGAGTGGAGCAATTGGGCCATGTCCATTGTCCCAGTGATCAAGAAAGGGAAGGCCAGAGTTATTCACATATGTGAGGATTTCAAGGTGAGCATCAACCCAGCGCTGCTTACTGTGCAGTATCCCATGCCATGAATAGAAGACATTTTAGCATTTTGGCAGGTGGGGAGAGACTTTCAAAGATTGACTTGTCACAGGCTAATCTGTAAATGGTGATTGAAGAGTTAAGCAGGAAGTTCATCACAATCAACACTCAAAAGGGACATTCCAGTATAATCATCTCATCTTTGGCATCGCATCAGCTCCAGCAATTTGGAAAAGAGCAATGGGCCAAGTACTCTAAGATATCCCAGGAATGCAATGTTACCTTGATGACATCATTGTGACTGCAAGAATGATGACGAGCACCTCCAAAACCTTGGTAAAGTGCTTACCAGGCTGAGTGAATATAGTATGTGTGCAAACAGAGAGAAATGTGAGTTTTTCAAGAATGAAATCTCATACTGTGGACATGTCATTGACAAGTGTGCCTTACATAAGTCACAAGAGAAGACTGAAGCAGTGCTACAGGCACCAAAACAGGAAAATGTATCACAACTCAGGTCATACTTGGGCCTTGTAAAGTACTTCCACCAGTTTCTCCCAAACATTGCTACAGTGCTGCACCCATTGAATACATTGTTACAGACAGGAGCAAAGTGGGAATGGTCAGAAAGATGACAGACAGACATACTTTATTGATCCTGAGGGAAATTGGGTTTTGTTACAGTCACACCAACCAAGAATAGTGTAGAAATATAGCAATATAAAACCATAAATAATTAAATAACAATAAGTAAATTATTCCAAGTAGAAATAAGTCCAGGACCAGCCTATTGGCTCAGGGTGTCTGACACTCCGAGGGAGGAGTTGTAAAGTTTGATGGCCACAGGCAGGAATGACTTCCTATGACACTCAGTGTTGCATTTCGGTGGAATGAATCTCTGGCTGAATGTACTCCTATGCCTAACCAGTACGTTATGGAGTGGATGGGAGTCATTGTCCAAGATGGCATGCAACTTTGACAGCATCCTCTTTTCAGACACCACCGTCAGAGAGTCCAGTTCCATCCCCACAGCATCACTGGCCTTACGAATGAGTTTGTTGATTCTGTTGGTGTCTGCTACCCTCAGCCTGCTGCCCCAGCACAAAACAGCAAACATGATAGCACTGGCCACCACAGCCTTGTGGAAAATCCTCAGCATCGTCCGGCAGATGTTAAAGGACCTCAGTCTCCTCAGGAAGTAGAGATGGCTCTGACCCTTCTTGTAGACAGCCTCAGTGTTCTTTGACCAGTCCAGTTTATTGTCAATTCGTATCCCCAGGTATTTGTAATCCTCCACCATTTCCACACTGACCCCTTGGATGGAAACAAGGGTCACTGGTGCCTTAGCCCTCCTCAGGTCCACCACCAGCTCCTTAGTCTTTTTCACATTAAGCTGCAGATGATTCTGCTTGCACCATGTGACAAAGTTTCCCACTGTAGCCCTGTACTCAGCCTCATCTCCCTTGCTGATGAATCCAACTATGGCAGAGTCATCAGAAAACTTCTGAAGATGGCAGGACTCTGTTGTAGTTGAAGTCCGAGGTGTAGATGGTGAAGAGAAAGTGAGACAGGACAGTCCCCTGTGGAGCCCCAGTGCTGCTGACCACTCTGTCTGACACACAGTGTTGCAAGCGTACGTACTGTGGTCTGCTAGTCAGGTAATTAATAATCCATGACACAAGGGAAGCATCCACCTGCATCACTGTCAGCTTCTCACCCAGCAGAGCAGGGCGGATGGTGTTGAACTCACTGGAGAAGTCAAAAAACATGACTCTCACAGTGCTCACCGGCTTGTCCAGGTGGGCGTAGACATGGTTCAGCGGGTAGACGATGGCGTCCTCAACTCCTAGTTGGGGCTGGTAGGCGAACTGGAGGGGGTCTAAGTGTGGCCTAACCATAGGCCAGAGCTGCTCTAGAACAAGTCTCTCCAGGGTCTTCATGATGTGGGAGGTCAATGTGAAAGAGCATTCAAAGAAACAAAATGACTTATAACATCGGTTGAACTTCTCACCTATTATGACCCATCCCTGCCCTTCAGACTGGCGTTTGATGCATCCCCTTGTGGCTTTGGAGCTGTTTTGTCACAGACTATGAAAGTGGATCTGAATGTCCGATTGTGTTTGCTTCAGGATCACTGACAAGCGCAGAACACAACTACGCACAGGTCGACCGAGAGACCCTTAGTCTAGTATGGGGTACAAAGAAGTTCCACCACTACCTCTATGGACAAAAGTTTACCCGTGTGACAGATTACAAGCCCTTGTGTCCATTTTCAATCCCAGAAAGAGAATCCCGGTGAAGTCTGCTACCCAGTTACAATGGTGAGCACTGTTTCTCGGAGTCCACTCTTATGACTTAGAGTTCAAGGCCACCAAACAACACAGCAGGGTTGGCAAGACTTTACTTCCTACAAAGTGAAACACAATAGCATGAATGGCAGCAATGCTTCACTACCAGATGAACTCAACACATTCTACGCCCACTTTGAAAAGGAGAACACAATTATGGCTGTGAAGATCCTTATTGCACCTGATGACCCTGTGATGTCTGTCTCAGAGGCTGATGTTAAGCTGTCTTTAAAGAGAGTAAACCCTCACAAGGCCGATGGTCCCAATGGAATACCTGGTAAGGTTCTGAAAACCTGTACCAACCAACTAGCGGGAGTATTCAAGGACATTTTCAACCTTTCACTGCTATGGGCAGAAGTTTCCACTTGATTCAAAAAGGTAACAATTATACCAGTGCCTGAGAAGAATAATGTGGGCTGCCTTAATGACTATCACCCAGTAGCACTCACATCTACAGTGATGAAATGTTTTGAGAGGTTGGTCATGACTAGAGTGAACTCCTGCCTCAGCAAGGACCTGGACCTATTGCAATTTACCTATTGCCACAATATGTCAACGGCAGACGCAATCTCAATGGCTTTAGACCGCCTGGACAGCACAAACACTTATGTCAGGATGCTGTACATTGACTATAGCTCAGCATTTAATACCATCGTTCCCACAATCCTGATTGAGAAGTTGCAGAATCTGAGGCTTTGTATCTCCCTCTGCAATTGGATCCTCGACTTCCTAACTGGAAGACCACAATCTATGTGGATTGTGCCCACTGCTCTACTTTCTATATACACATGATAGAGTGGCCAGGCATAGCTCAAATACTATATAAATTTGCTGACAATATAACCATTGTTGATAGAATCTCAGGTGGTGATAAAAGGGCGTACAGGAGTGAGATATGCCAACTAGTGGAGTGGTGCCGCAGCAACAACCTGGCACTCATTGCCTGTAAGACAAAAGAGCTGATTGTTGTCTTCAGGGTGAGACAAAAGAACATATACCAATCCTCATAGAGGGACCAGAAGTGGAGAGAGTGAGCAGTTTCAAGTTCCTGGGTGTCAAGATCTCTGAGGATCTAACCTGGTCCCAAGATATCGATGTAGTTAAAAAGAAGGCAAGACAGTGGCTATACTTCAATAGGAGTTTGAAGAGATTTGGCATGTCAACAAATACACTCAAAAACCTCTATAGTTGTACCATGGAGAGTATTCTGACAGGCTGCACCACTGTCTGGTATGGTGGAGCTACTGCACAGGACTGCACGAAGCTGCAGAGGGTTGTAAGTCTAGTCAGCTCCATCTTGGGTACTAACCTACAAAGTACCCAGGCTATCTTCAGGGAGTGGTGTCTCAGAAAGGCAGCGTCCATTATTAAGGACCTCCAGCACCCAGGGCATGTCCTTTTCTCACTGTTACCATCAGGTAGGAGCTACAGAAGCCTGAAGGCACACACTCAGCAATTCAGGAACTGCTTTTTCCCCTCTGTCATCCAATTCCTAAATGGACAATGAATCTTTGGACACTACCTCACTTTTTTTAATATACAGTATTTTTGTTTATTTGCACATTTTTAAAATCTATTCAAGATACGTGTACTGTAATTGAATTACTTGTTTATTTATTATTATATTTATTTAGTATTATTATTTTGTCTCTTCTAGATTATGTATTGCATTGAACTGCTGCTGCTACGTTAACAAATTTCATGTCACATGCCAGTGATAATAAACCTGATTCTGATTCTGAGGTAGCGGTAGAGAGCATGGAGGCATCAGTAATGATCTTTCAAGAATCTTTGGATGCTGGCATGGTTTTGGAGGACAGGAGAAATGCAAATATCACTCCACTCTTTAATAAAGGAGGAAGGCAGCAGAAAGGAAATTATAGACCAGTTAGCCTGACCTCAGTGGTTGGGAAGATGGAGTCAATTGTTATGGATGAGGTTATGGAGTACTTGGTGATGCAGGACAAGATCAGACAAGGAGAGCATGGTTTCAGACAGACATACTTTATTGATCCCGAGGGAAATTGGGTTTTGTTACAGTCACACCAACCAAGAATAGTGTAGAAATATAGCAATATAAAACCATAAATAATTAAATAATAATAAGTAAATTATGCCAAGTGGAAATAAGTCCAGGACCAGCCTATTGGCTCAGGGTGTCTGACACTCTGAGGGAGGAGTTGTAAAGTTTGATGGCCACAGGCAGGAATGATTTCCTATGACGCTCAGTGTTGCATCTCGGTGGAATGAGTCTCTGGCTGAATGTACTCCTGTGCCTAACCAGTACATTATGGAGTGGATGGGAGACATTGTCCAAGATGGCATGCAACTTTGACAGCATCCTCTTTTCAGACACCACCAACAGAGAGTCCAGTTCCACCCCCACAACATCACTGGCCTTACGAATGAGTTTGTTGATTCTGTTGGTGTCTGCTACCCTCAGCCTGCTGCCCCAGCACACAACAGCAAACATGATAGCACTGGCCACCACAGACTCGTAGAACATCCTCAGCATCGTCCAGCAGATGTTAAAGGACCTCAGTCTTTCTTTAAGGGGAAATCTTGCCTGAGGAACCTGTTGGAATTCTTTGAGGAGATTACAAGTAGGATAGATAAAGGGAATGTAGTAGATGTTGTATATATGGATTTTTAGAAGGCCTTTAACAAGGTGCCACATATGAGGTTGATCACCAAGTTAAAAGCTCATGGTATTCCAGGAAAGTTATTAGCATAGCTAGAGTATTGATTGATTGTTAGGAGGCAGCGAGTGGGAATGAAAGGATACTTGTCTGGTTGGCTGCCAGTGACTAGTGGTGTTCTGCAACGGTCGATGTTGTGACCCTTGCAGACCATACACACCACACCATATTTACAGTTGCAGCATAACCTTCCTGCTCTGAAATTCAATCATTGAATTTAATCCGAGACCGCTTATTTTAATACTGTATGTCAATGATTTAGATGATGGAATAGATGGCTTTGTTGCCAAGTTTGTTGATAATATGAAGACTGATGGAGGGTAGGTATTGTTGAAGAAATAGGAGGGCTACAGAAGGACCCAGACAGTTTAGGAGAATGGGCAAGAAAGTAGGAAATAAAATATGATGCTGGAAAATGCATTGTTTTGTACTTTGGTAGAAGAAATAAATGTGCAGGCTATTTTCTGAATGGGGAGAAAATTGAAAAATCTGTGATGCAAAGGACCATAGTTCACCATGGGGTTATTCACAGAATGATGATAATAGTTTGATTGTAGAACCATTTTTAGATATTTTACATCTTGTGTGTCTTAGTAATGAGATGGACATGAAATTTAATGTTCATAATAGTTCTGAAACTGCTATAGATTTAACTTTAGACCATAAGACATAAGAGCAGAATTAGGTCATCTGGCCCATTGAGTCTGCTCAACCATTCAATCATGGCTGATCCTTATTCTCTTCTCCTCCTCAACCCCAGTTCCTGGCCTTCTCCCCGTAACCTTTGATGCCATGTCCAATCAAGAACCTATTAAGCTCTGCCAAAAATACACCCAACAACCTAGTATCCACAGCAGCCTGTGGTAAAAATTCCACAAATTCACCACCCTTTGGCTAAATTTTAGTTTCAAACATTCTGGCTGGAGTGAGTGAGTGGGATATCATGGAAGATGAAACATTGGGAAGTGATCCTTTTCCTATATTTATAAGCTCGGGTATGGATTTGTATAAGGGCCAGAAGGCCAGTTTTAGGAGGTGGAATTTTGGTAAAGCAAATTGGGAGAGGTTTAAGGTTTTATAAGATAAACATCTGTTGGGGCTGAATGTTGAGGATGATGTGGATTTCTGCAATGAAAGGTTATGTGGTGGAAGTGATTCCTATTAAAAAGGGGATTAATAGGAGAAAGACTGTATCATGGTGGACTGAGGGATGTAGAGGCAAAAAGGGAAAGAAATAGCATTTAGGAAAGTTAAGAAGTATCACTCTCTGAGTGACCTTATTAAGTGTCAAAGGGCACAGGCCATGGTGAGGAAAGTAGTGGAGGTTGCAGAAAAACGTCTACTGGAGGTCATATTGTGATAGTATTGGAAGGGATATTAAACTTGGAGATGTTTGGGGAATGACTAAAAAGAGGGGGGGGGGGTGGAATTCATAGGACTAATAACATTCCAGTATTGATTAAAGAAGCTAATACGATTGTTACTGAAACAGAGAAGGTTGAGTTACTGGCTCAGTCATTTGCTGCAATTCATAATCAAGATAATAGAAGTGAAGAGGCTGAACAATGGGCTCTAAGTGAAGACCCTGATGTGTTGGTTGATGTGTTGATGTGAAGAGCCAGCTGTAGCAATGATAGTATTAGTGATATAGAGTTTTCTTTGTGTGAATAATGCTTTGAAGATGATGGAGCTTTATGGATTAGTGGAAAAAAATTCAATTTAACTGTATATAGGATGCAATTAGCAAATAATAAGGTCAAACAGTGGGCAAATAGATAAGGTTTTAAGCTTTTGTAGCTAAAACAAAGCTGTATGTTTTACAAGGAGGATCAATAGACATGCACTTAATTTGAAATTACATAGTGAAACACTTGAAGAAATTACATGGTAAGATTTCTTGACATGTGGCTGGATAATAAGCTGACACAGAAGCACCATATCAGTACATAAGAACATAAGAAATAGGAGCAGAAGTCGGCCATCGGGCCTGCTCCGCCATTCAATATGATCATGGCTGATCTGGTCGTGGACTCATCTCCACCTACCTGCCTTTCCCCCATAACCCTTAATTCCCCTACTATGCAAAAATCTACTCAACCTCAGATGGTTGAGGAAATTTGGTATGGGCTCCCAAATCCTTAGAACTTTCTACAGGGACACAATTGAGAGAATCCTGACTGGCTGCATCACTGCCTGGTATGGAAACTGTACTTCCTTCAATTGCAGGACTTTGCAGAGAGTGGTGCGGACAGCCTAGCACATCTGTAGTTCAGAACTTCCCATGACTCAGGACATTTACAATGTCACATCCGTAAAAAGGGCCCGTAGGATCATTGGGGATCCAAGCCATCCCAACCACAATCTATTCTAGCTGCTACCATCTGGGAAGCGGTACCGTAGCATAAAAGCCAGGACCAACAGGCTCTGGGATAGCTTCTTCCACCAGGCCATCAGACTGATGAACTCACGCTGATTTGAGTGTATTCTATATTACATTGACTCTTCTATTTATTATAAATTATTATAAATTACTATGATTGCACATTGCACATTTAGATGGAGAGGTAACCTAAAGATTTTTACTCCTCATGTATGTGAAGGATGTAAGTAATAAAGTCAATTCAATTCAATTCTTAAATATATTTACTGAGGTAGGCTCCACTGCTCCATTGGGCAGAGAATTCCACAGATTCACTACTCTCTGGGAAAAGTAGTTCCTCCTCATCTACGTCCTAAATCTACTCCCCTGAATCTTGAGGCTTGTTCCTGTCTCCATCTTATCTATCCCTTTCATAATTTTATATGTTTCTATAAGATCTCCTGTCATTCTTCTGAATTCCAGTGAGTACAGTCCCAGGTGACTCAATCTTTCCTCATAGTCTAACCCCCTCATCTCTGGAATCAACCTGGTGAACCTCCTCTGCACTGCCTCCAAAGCCAGTATATCCTTCCTCAACCATGAGGAAATCTGCAGAAATTCAAACAACACACACAAAATGCTGGCGAACAGGTCCTGACGAAGGGTCTTGGCCCGAAACGTTGACAGTGCTTCTCCCTATAGATGCTGCCTGGCCTGCTGTGTTCCACCAGCATTTTGTGTGTGTTGTTTGAATATCCTTCCTCAAATATGGAGACCAGAACTGCATGCAGTACTCAGGTACAGCCTCACCAGTACCCTGTACAATGACAGCATAACCTCCCTGCTCTTAAATTCAATCTCTTTAGCAATGAAGGCCAATATTCCATTTGGCCTCTTGATAGCCAGCTGCACCTGCGAACCAGCCTTTTGTGATTCATACACAATCACTCCCAACTCCCTCTGCACAGCAGCATGCTGCAGTTTTTTACCATTTAAATAATAATCTGCTTTCATTTTTCCTTCCAAAGTGAATGACCTTACATTTATTAATATTGTACTCTATCTGCCAGAAACTTGCCCACTCACTTAATCTATCTACATCTTTCTGCAGACTCTCCCTGTCATCTGCTCAGTTTGCTTTTCCACTCATTTTAGTATCATCAGCAAACTTAGATACACTACACTCGGTCCTTTCTTCCAGATCATTAATGTATATCGTGAACAGTTGCTGGCCCAGCACCGACCCCTGTGGCACACTGCTCACCACTGATTGCCAGCCTGAGTAACACCCATGTATCCCAACTCTCTGCTTTCTGTTAGTTAACCAGTCCTCTATCCACGCTAATACATCACCCAACTCTATGCATCATTATCTTATAGATAAGTCTTACATGTGGTGCCTTCTGGAAATTCAAGTAAGATAACTGACAAGTGTAAAGGGGCATTAAATGTCCATAGGTGTCCATGTGGGTATTCTTGGGGTGCTACATGAAAATCTCTGTTGACCATATATATTTGTTTAATTAGATCAGTACTTGATTATGACTGTGTGGCTTATGGATCAGTGTCATCTTCAAATTTAAAATGTTTGGATGTGATACAAGCACAGGCTTTAAGACTTGTTGTAGTGCAGTAAGGTCATCTCCTGTTTCAGCTTCCTGGTTGAAATGGAACAATTACCTTTACAGTTGCGAAAGATGACATTGTTAACATAATAGGTTAACTTGAGGGGGCAGAGGAATGACCATCCTGCTAAAATACCATTGGGAACATCACAAAAAGAGTGTTTTTAGTTTTGGGTGGTTGGGTTCTCATCATGCTAGGAATATGGGTTTGTCGGACTATGTATTTTGTCCCACTGGAGCTTTTTTGGTAACCCCACTGTGTTTTTTTCCAATGGCTTTAGTTGATTTTAGGTTCTGGATGCTGGAGTCAATTATAAAAGATAAAATTGCGGTACATTTGGATAGCAGTAAAAGGATCGGTCTGAGTCAGCATAGATTTACGAAGGGGAAATCATGCCTGACTAATCTTCTGGAATTTTTTGAGGATGTAACTATGAAAATGGACAAAGGAGAGCCAGTAGATGTAGTGTACCTGGACTTTCAGAAAGCCTTTTATAAGGTCCCACATAGGAGATTAGTGGGCAAAATTAAAGCACATGGTATTGGGGGTAGGGTACTGACATGGATAGAAAATTAGTTGGCAGATAGGAAACAAAGAGTAGGGATTAACAGGTCTCTTTCAGAATGGCAGGCAGTGACTATGGGATACTGCAAGGCTTGGTTCTGGGACCGCAGTTATTTACAATATACATTAATGATTTAGATTTAGATTTAGATAAAGGGATTAAAAGTAACATTAGCAAATTTGCCAATGACACAAAGCTGGGTGGCAGTGTGAAATGTGAGGAGGATGTTAGGAGAATGTAGGGTGACTAGGATAGGTTGGGTGAGTGGGCAGATGCATGGCAGATGCAGTTTAATGTGGATAAATGTGAGGTTATCCACTTTGGTGGCAAGAACAGGAAGTCAGATTACTATCTGAATGGTGTCAAGTTAGGAAAAGGGGAAGTACGATGAGATCTAGGTGTTCTTGTACATCAGTCAATGAAAGCAAACATGCAGGTACAGCAGGCAGTGAAGAAAGCTGATGGCATGCTGGCCTTTATAACAAGAGGAATTGAGTATAGGAGTAAAGAGGTCCTTCTGCAGCTGTACAGGGCCCTGGTGAGACCCCACCTGGAGTATTGTGTGCAGTTTTGGTCTCCAAATTTGAGGAAGGACATTCTTGCTATTGAGGGAGTGCTGCGTAGGTTCACAAGGTTAATTCCCAGAATGGCCGGACTGTCATATGTTGAAAGATTGGAGCGACTGGGCTTGTATGCACTGAAATTTAGAAGGATGAGAGGGGATCTGATTGAAACATATAAGATTATTAAGGGATTGGACATGCTGGAGGCAGGAAGCATGTTCCCGCTGATGGGTGAGTCCAGAACTAGAGGCCACAGTTTAAGAGTAAGGGGTAGGCCATTTAGAACAGAGATGCGGAAAAACTTTTTCACCCAGAGAGTGGTGGATATGTGGAATGCTCTGCCCCAGAAGGCAGTGGAGGCCAAGTCTCTGGATGCATTCAAGAGAGAGTTAGATAGAGCTCTTATAGATAGTGGGGTCAAGGGATATAGGGAGAGGGCAGGAACGGGGTACTGATTGTGTATGATCAGCCATGATCACAGTGAATGATGGTGCTGGCTAGAAGGGCCAAATGGCCTACTCCTGCACCTACTGTCTATTGTCTATTGTCTTTCACCAATCAACTTCCCAGCTCTTTACTTCATCCCTCCCCCTCCCAGTTTCACCTATCACTCCGTGTCTCTCCCTCCCCTCCCCCGCCTTTTAAATCTACTTCTCATCTTTTTTTCTCCAGTTCTGCCAAAGGGTCTCAGCCCAAAACATCAACTGTACTTTTTTCCATAGATGCTGCCTGGCCTGCTGAGTTCCTCCAGAATTTTGTGTGTCACTGTGAGATGGGCCAAATGTGGGTTGTTTCCCCTAGAATGCTGGAGGCTGAGGGGAGATCGGATAGAGGCTTATAAGATGATGAGAGGCATAGATATTGTAGACAGACAGTATCTTGTTCCCAGGGTTGAAATGCCTAATGCCAGAGGACATGTATTTAAGCTGAGAAGGGAAAATTTCAAAAGTGATGTGAAGGGCAAGTTTCTTGCACAGAGTGAGAATATGCACTAGTATATAAAAGCAAGGAGATAATGCTGATGGTTTATAAGACACTAGTCAGGCCGCACTGGGGGTATTGTCAACAATTTTGGGCCCCATATCTCAGAAAGGATGTGTTGTCATTGGAGAGAGTCCAGTAGAGGTTCACGAGGATGATTCCAGCAATGAAGGGGTTAACATATGACAATCATTTGGCAGCTTTGGGCCTGTACTCATTGGAATTTAAAAGAATATGGGGGGTGGGGTTTGATCTCATTGAGACCCATCAAATGTTGAAAGGACTAGATAGGGTGAATGTGGAGAGGATGTTTCCTATGTGGGGGTATCCAGAACTAGAGGGCAAAATTGAGGGATGATCCTTTAGAAGGGAGGTAAGGAGGAATATGTTTTTTTTAGCCAGAGAGTAGTAAATTTGTGGTATGCTGTGCCACAGACAACAGTGGAGGCCAAGTCCGTTGGTATATTTAAGGCAGAAATTGATGGTTTCCTGATCAGTCAGGGCATCAAAGGATATGGTGAGTAAGTAGGTGTATGGTGTTGAGTGGGATCCAGGATCAGCCATGATGGAATGGTGGAGAAGACTCGATGGGCTGAATGGCCTAATTCTGCTCCTATTTCTTCTGGTTTTATGATGTCAGCCTGACTGTACTATTGAAATATCTTGAATGATTCACAGTCTGTATTTATTTGTGTTGACTTGATGTTCTTTGCTGTTGTCCGAGTACATCATACATTCCCAACTGGAAGGCCATCAGCTTCGGGATTGTAAACCATTGCATTTCCAACAGGAAGCCCAACTGTCACAACCACGTACTCTGCTGTAGGGTTTGCAGGAGAGCTATGCAGCATATTCGGCTGTTGCACACATGTATTTGCATGTTTCGACTAATTACTGTTTTGTTAAGCAAGTAGTTACCTCCTTTCTCTTCGTTGTAGCCCTTGTTGAGACTTGAGCAGAGCACAACAATGTTATGCTGCCTGCTTGCATTTGGCCTTGCCTGAGAAAGTGGACTATTGCGTCAACTGACGCTGGAGACTAGTGGTATGAATTTTATATTTAGATATTCCTTTCAGCTGCCATGTTGACATCTAGTTTTAGTTAACCACCCTGCTTAGCCTAGCGTTTGTTTTCCTTTCCCTTAAAATCCCATTCCCATTAAAGTCTGTGATCTCTCTCTCTCTCTCTCTCTCTCTCCCTCTCCCTCTCCCTCTCCCTCTCCCTCTCCCTCTCCCTCTCCCTCTCCCTCTCCCTCTCCCTCTCCCTCTCCCTCCCTCTCCTTGAGCCATATCTGAATGCTTTAGCACAATCAGTTTCAGGGTTGGAACCCACTGCATTCCCAAGAACCTGAAGTGTAACTACTGGGCAGGGTGTCATAACAGGGAGAGCACTTTCTGCAGGCAATGAAATGCTTCATATCTGGTCCTGTTGGCACAGGAAGAAAAGCAACAGCCATTTACTGCAAGATCCCACAAAGATCAGTAGATAATAACTAGATGTGAGGCTGAAGGGGTCCAGCTCAATCTGAATACATTGAACTGGTGTTCACAAGGACAATAAGACTTACTTCAGCAGCCTAGGACACTCTTGCTATCCCTCATCAGCCTTTTTCACTGGTTTGACACCTATAACATCCTCCAGCCAGGCTCCCACTGATCTACTGACATTCCTGCACTCTGCTACACCCTCCTGGAACCTCACATCTTTGTAATTCCCTCAACCCATTCTCCACTACCTCCCACAATGTGTTTGCTATATTGCATTTACCTATGAGGTAAATGTAACATGGTGACAGAGGAATGGGACACTGGGCTGTCTAACTGTTTATTCCCAGAGTTAGGTTTGGGCAAGTTGTTAACTTTTTACCCATTGCACTGAATGCTATCCACCATGAATAACATTCCTCTACAGGTGATTCACCTGAGTCCACAGCTTCCACAAAATTCCTTTTTCTGAATTTTCATTGGGCTCAGTCCAACCAGACTCACACACATCTGTGCAGATGTTTCGGTAAATACTGTGTTAGGTAGCAAAAACCACTGGTAACCCTCCAGGTAAAACAATAAAGCATCCAACTCATTAAATCACTCTCCTGCACTATAGGGCAACTCACAAATGGAGTGGACACTCAGACCATTGGCCAGTGGAATGTGATAATCTATCACTGACTCCTGCTCCACAGTGTCACCTCTACTTCACTCATTGTTACACCCTCCTTAAACCTCAGTATGAACCCACTTAAGTCCTTTCCCAGATCACACTGAGCACCTGTCAGGAGGACCACCCCGGGGCTTTATGTCGCTGTCCAGAGAGCGTACTGCATCTGTCCCAGAAATCCCTAACCAATGCCCTTTCTATCCCAGTCTGCAGCCTTCGGGGCAAGGGCAGATTCAGACAACTCCTCTGTTGGGTACATGGAGTTGCTGAGCTTCCAACACCCTGGTCTATTTTTATCTGTAGCCAATATGACCAGGGTGTCACTCACCTAGTTATGATCATGTTGCTCTTTGTCAGATCCTGCTGTACTCAGTGAGACTGCTGACTACGCTTCATGGGTTGATGTCAGCGTAAAGAAGCACAAGTTTTTCCATGATAATACTTCCCCGTCCCAACCGCGGCAATGATATTTAATTCTGGAGGGTCAGATAGTCTTTGAAAGCGTGTCCTCGTGAGCAAGCCATTAGCAAAGTTCTCCTGGTGCCTGGCTGTAATGGGCTCTGTACATTCAGCTGCCCTGGCTGATCCATGCAGGGAGAAGTTACATCTGGGTCTGAAGGTGAAGCTTTGCATTAAAATGTTAATCCTTCATTGAAGATTTTGCCTTATTTTGCCCTCATTCCTTCCTCTTGAAGCAGTAGACTCCATACAGCCGATGCCTCCTGTCTGGGAACCCTAAGCTGCGGACTCCAGGCTTGTTGCCTCCACACTTGGAGCGTGGGTTGATAATGGGGTAGCGGACACTCCCATCAGACAACCAGCCCGGACGACACAGGTCCAGCAGCTGCAGCTTCCAGGCCGCGTACAACTGGCCCACCTTGGCGATGGACCCACTCTTCTTCTTGCATGCTTTCACTGCCTCGACATAGTTGAGTTTCCGAAATGTCCTCAAGAAATAAACTTTTCCTGGGGGGAGAAAAGAAAATTTAAAACAATAAACCCATCAGCTAAGGCAGGGTCACAAAAGCAGATTGATCATTTTAAAAATAGAACAGGACAACACAGGAACAGGCCCTTCAGCCCACCATATCTGTCCATGAACTGGACAGGCCACTAACCTTGACAGCCCATTCTAGGCACCCACCACTCGGTGTAAAAAAACTTGCCCCTCTCGTCTTCTTTGAAATTACCCCCTCTCTCCTTAAATGCATACCAGTTTTAGACATTTCAACCCTGGAAAGAAAAATATTGTCTGTCTACTCTCTCTATGCTTCTCACAATCTTATAAAACTCTATCAAATTTCCACTCAGTCTTTGCCACGCCAGAGTAAACAACCCAAGTTTGTCCAACCTTTCGTTATAGCACATGCCCTCTAATCCAGGCAGTGTAAGTATTTTGTAAACCTTTATCACATCTCCTCTCAGCCAGCACAGCTCCAGAGAAACAAGGACACAACTCAGCACCTATGGAAACCACCCTCTCCTCTATGGACTCTGTCTATATTTCCCTCTGCCTCAGTAAAGCAGGTGACCGGGTCACTTTCGGTAGCATTTACACTTTACTTGGGGTAATCTTCTGTGACCGGGTCATTTTCAGTAGCATTTACATTTTACCTGGGGGGATTTGCTGTAACCGGGTCATTTTCAGTAGCATTTACACTTTAGCTGGGGGTAATCTGCAGTGACTGGGTCTTTTTGAGTAGCATTTACACTTTAGCTGGGGGTAATCTGCAGTGATCAGGTCATTTTCAGTAGCATTTACATTGCATTGCTATTGTTCACACTGCTGACGCATGACTGTGTCACAGGATCCAGCTCAAGCTGTGTCATCAGTTTGTGGGTGACACAGCAGTGGTTGGCCATATCAAGAATGATGACAAGATGGAGTATAGAGAGGAAGTGGAGCGGCTGGTGGATTAGTGTGAGAAGAACAACCCAAGCCTGAACGCGGAGGAGACAGAGGAAAACATTGTGGACTTCAGGAAGGTGCAGACAAACCATTTCCATCTGTGAATACAGGGCTCCTCCATGGAGAGAGTTAAGTGCACCAAGTTCCAGGGAGTTCACATCACGGATGACCGCAGCTAGTCCCTTAATGTCACCTTCCTGAAGAAAAAGGCACAGCTGCACCTCCCATCAGGCGAGCAAGACTGCCGCCTCCCCCATCTTAACTGCATTGTACAGGAGAACCTTGAGAGTGTCCTGATAAATTGCATCTCCATCTGGTATGGGAGCAGACGAGGATCGGACCTGAAGTCCTTACAAAGGACTGTGAGAACAGCAGAGAAGATCATCAGAATCAGGTTTATTATCACCAGCATGTGACGTGAAATTTGTTAACTTAGCAGCAGCATTTCAATGCAATACATAATCTACCAGAGGGAAAAAATAATAAATAAAATAAAAAATAATAATAAATAAGTAAATCAATTATGGTATATGCATATTGAATAGATTAAAACATGCAAAAAACAAAATACTGTATATTTTTTTAAAAAAGTGAGCAATGTCCTAAGATTCAATGTCCATTTAGGAATCAGATGGCAGCGGGGAAGAAGCTGTTCCTGAATCACTGAGTTTGTGCCTTCAGACTTCTGTATCTCCTACTTGATGGTAACAGTGAGAAAAGTGCATGCCCTGGGTGATGGAGATCCTTAATAATGGAAGCTGCCTTTCTGAGACACAGCTCCTTGAAGATATCATGGGTATTTTGTAGGCTAGTACCAAAGATGAAACTGACTAGATTTACAACCTTCTGCAGCTTCTTTCGGTCCTAAACAGTAGCCCCACAATACCAGACAGTGATGCAGCCTGTCAGAATGCTCTCCACGGTACATCTATAGAACTTTTTGAGTGTATTTGTTGACATGCCAAATCTCTTCAGACTCCTATTGAAGTATAGCTGCTGTCTTGCCTTCTTTATAACTACATCGATATGTTAGGACCAGGTTAGGTCCTCAGCGATCTTGATACCCAGGAACTTGAAACTGCTCACTCTCTCCACTTCTGATCCCTCTATGAAGACTGCTATGTATTCCTTCGTCTTACCCTTCCTGAAGTCCCCAGTCAGCTTTTTCATCTTACTGACGTTGAGTGCCAGGTTGTGCTGCGGCACATCTCCATTAGTTGGCATATCTCACTCCTGTACAGCCTCTTGTCACCACCTGAGATTCTACCAACAATGGTTGTATTGTCAGCAAATTTACAGATGGTATTTGAGCTATGCCTACCCACACAGTCATGTGTATATAGAGAATAGAGCAGTGGGCTAAGCACACACCCCTGAGGTGCACCAGCATTGATCGTCAGCGAGGAAGATATGTCATCACCAATCCACGCAGATAGTGGTCTTCTGGTTAGGAAATCAACGATCCAATTGCAGAGGGAGGTACAGAGGTCCAGGCTCTGCAACTTCGCAATCAGGATTGTGGGAATGATGTTATTAAATGCTGAGCTGTAGTTAATGAACAGCATCCTGACGTAGGTGTTTGTGTTGTCCAGGTGGTCTAAAACCGCATGGAGAGCCTTTGAGATTGCACCTGCCATTGACCTATTGTGGCAATAGGCAAATTGCAATGGGTCCAGGTCCTTGCTGAGGCAGGAGTTCAGTCGAGTCATGACCAACCTCTCAAAGCATTTCATCACTTTCAATGTGAGTGCTACAGAGCGATAGTCATTAAGGCAGACCACATTATTCTTCTTAGGCACTGGTATAATTGTTGCCTTTTTGAAACAAGTGGGAACTTCCGCCCATTGTAGTGAAAGGTTGAAAATGTCCTCGAATACTCTCGCTAGTTGGTTGGCACAGGTTTTCAGAGCCTTACCAGGTACTCCATCAGGACCTACCGACTAGCAAGGGTTCACTTTCTTTAAAGACAGCCTAACTTCGGCCTCTGAGACAGAGATCACAGGGTCATCAGCTGCAGCAGGAATCTTCACAGCTGTAGTTGTGTTCTCCCTTTCAAAGCGCGCATAGAAGGCGTTGAGTTCATCTGGTAGTGAAGCATCACTGCCATTCATGCTATTGGGTTTCACTTTGTAGGAAGTAATGTCTTACAGACCCTGCCAGAGTTGCCATGCATCCGATCCCGCCTCCAACCTCATTCAAAATTGTCTCTTCGCCCTTGAAATAGCCCTCTGCAAATCATATCTGGTTTTCTGGTACAGGCCTGGGTTGTCAGACTTGAATACCACAGATCTAGCCTTCAGCAGACGATATACCTCCTGGTTCATCCATGGCTTTTGGTTTGGGAATGTACAGTAAGTCTTTGCAGGCACACACTCATCCACACAGGTTTTAATGAAGTCAATAACAACTGCAGCATAATCATCCAGGTTCAAAGATGAATCCCTGAATACAGTCCAGTCCACCGATTCAAAGCAGTCCTGTAGGCGTTTCTGTGCTTCCCTTGTCCAAACCTTCTTGGTCCTCACTACTGGTGCTGCAGTCTTCAGTCTCTGCCTATCCTCAGGGAGTAGAATTACTGCCAGGTGATCAGACTTCCCTAAGTGAGGGCATGGAATAGTACGGTAGGCATTCTTGATGGTGGCGTAGCAATGGTCCAGTGTGTTCTTTCCTCTGGTATTGCAAGTGATCTGTTGATGGTAGTTGCTTAGTGATTTTTTTTCAGACTGGCTGGTTGAAATCTCTCAGAATGATGGTGAAGGCGTTAGGATGCGCTGTTTTGTGCATGTTGATCCCATTGCTCAGATGATCTAAAGCCTGCTTGACATTGGCCTGAGGTGGAATGTAAACTGCTACCAAAATGACCTCAGAGAACTCCCGTGGTAGGTTTAAAGGATGGCACTTTACTGTTAGATATTCCAGGTCTGTTGAGCAGAACTGGGACAGCACTGATATGTTTGTGCACCAAGAAGAATTGATCATGAGGCATACTCCTCCACCTCTGCTTTTGAGAGACTCTATAGATCTATCCTGATGGTGTATAGTAAACCTGTCGATCTGAATTGGAGTCTCCCTACCATCCATCAGGGACATTTATCAAGAATGCTGTGTGTGAAGGGCCCTTAGTATTATTAAGGACCCCACCCATCCATCCAGCATCCTCTTTGACTTTCTGCCATCAGGCAGGAGACTCCGATGCAGAAAGACAAGAGTGGTCATGGTGGAAACAGGTTATTCTCCCAGGCCATTAGGCTTCTGAACTCTTGGTAGCATCATATTCTAAGTGTCACTGGTTAATCTGTTCCGTACCTTACGATATTTAATATTCATGCACTTTAGTTTTGTTATTTATGTGTTATTCATCTGTAGATTTTATCCCTACCTTCATAAGTTATCGTGTGTTATGAGTGTTATGTGCTTGACACTCTGGTTTGGAGAAACATCGTCTCGTTTCTATATACACTATATACATGTATATAATTAAATGCCAATAAACCTGACTTGACTTGACTTCAGGAACCTGGTTGCAGGTGAGGCAGGACTGGCAACTCAGTGTTCTGGGATTCCGTTGTTTTTGATCTGATAGAGTGGGACGGATTAAAGGATTGACCTTTACCACTTAGGGAACATATCATGGCAGAGCTCAGGCAGGATAGACCTGTGAGCTTGACAAATGAGGCTTTATGGATAGAATTGAGGAATAAGAAAAGAATGACCAAGTGAATGGATTTATGTTATAGATCACCCTGGATTTAGAGGAGCAAACTTGTAGACTGCAGACTGTTATAAGAAACATAAAGTTGTGATGGGCGATTTTAACTTTCCACATATTGACTGGGATTCCTATACCATAAAAAGATTAGATGGGATAGAGTTTGTCAAACGTGTTTGTGAAAGTTTTCTTAATCAATACATAGAAGTCCCAACAAGTGATTGGGCAATACTGGATCTGCTATGAGACAGGGCAAGTGACAGAAGTTTGTGTAGGAGAACACTTTTCAACTAGTGATCACAATGCCATTAGTTTCAAGGTAAAGGATAGGTCTGGTCCTTGGGGTGAGATTCTAAATTGGAGAAAGGCCAATAGGAATCAAGTGTGGATTGAGACAGGTTGATTTTTTTTGGCAAAACTGTACTTGGTAAGTGGGAGGCCTTTAACAGTGAAATTTTGAGAGAATGGAGTTTGTATGTTCCTGTCAGAATAAAGAGCAAGGATAATAGGTTTAGGGAGCCTCAGTTTTCGAGAGATATTGAGGCTCTGGTTAAGGGAAAGAAGCTGGTGCATAGCAAGTATAGGCAGGTAGGAACAGATGAGGTACTTGAGGAGTACATTGGAGCGACACATAGCACAGTGGTTAGTACAACGCTTAGCTGTACCAGCAACCTGAGTTCAAATCCCGATGCTGCCTGTAAGGAGTTTGTATGTTCCTTCCCATGGCCACATGGGTTTCCTCCAGGTGCTTCGGTTTCCTCCCATTGTCCAAAGACATACCAGTTGGTAAGTTAATTGGCCATTGTATATTGTTTCAGGATTAGGCTAGGGTTAAATTGGAGGTTGCTGGGTGGCATGGCTCAAAGGGCCATAAGGGCCTATTCTACGCTCCATCTCAAAATATATAAATACACAAACAAATAAATAAGAAATGCAAGATAACATTTAAGAAAGAAATCATGATGACTAAAAGAAGGCATGAGGTTGCCCTAGCAGACAAGGCGAAGGAGAATCCTAAGGGATTCTACAAATATGTTAAGATCAAAAGGATTACAAGAGACAAAATTGGCTCTCAAATCCATGTGTGCAGCAAAAAGATATGGGGGAGATCTTAAATGGATATTTTACTCAAAAGATGGACATAGATTCTATAGATATGAGGTAAAGCAGCGTCAGATTCATGGACTCTATACAGATTACAGAGGAGGAGGTGTTTGCTGTCTTAAGGCAAGTTAGGGTTGATAAGTCCTCCGGGCCTGACGAGGTGTTTCCTTGGACTCGATGGGAGGCAAGTGCAGAAATTGCAGGTTGCCTAGCAGAGATATTTAATCTCTGGAGGCCCTGAAGGATTGGAGGATAGCCAATGCTGTTCTGTTGTTTAAGAAAGGCTCTAAAACTAAGCCAGGAAATAATAGGCCAGTGAGCTTGACATCAATAGTGGGAAAGTTATTGGAAGGTATTCTAAGAGACCAGGTATGAGTATCTGGATAGTCTGGGATTGATTAGGATTTGTCAGCATGGCTTTGTGCACAGTAGGTTATGTCTAATCTATCTCATAAAGGAAGTTATCACGGAATTTGATGAAGGCAAGGCAGTGGATGTTTTCTATATGGACTTTAGAAAGGCCTTTGACAGGGTCCCGCATAGGAGGTTGCTCAAAAACATTCATTCGTTTGGCATTCAAGATAAGGTGGTAAATTGGATTATACATCGGTTTCATGGGAGAATCAGAGAGTGGTAGTAGATGGTTGCCTGTCTAGAGGCCTGTGACTAGTGGTATGCTGTAAGTATCAGTGGTGGGTCCACTATTGTTTGTCATTTATATCAAGGATCTGGATGATAAAGAGGTCAACTATATCAGCAAATTTGCATATGACACCAAGATTGGGGTGCAGTAGATAGCATGGACAGCTGGAAAAATGGGCTGAAAAATGGTAGATGTAATTTAATGCAGGCAAGTGTGAGGTTTTGCATTGTGGGAAGACAACCAGGGTAGGTCTTACATGGTGAGTGGTAGGGCACTGATGAGTGTGATCAAACAGGGGGATCTGGAAATACATATTCAAAATTTCTTGAAAGTGGATCACAGCTAGATAGGGTCATAAAGAAAGCTGTTTGGAACAGTGGCCTTCAATAATCAATGTACTGAATACAGGGGTTGTGATGTTCAATTGAAACTTTATAAGACACTGCTGAGACCTAATTTGGAGTACTATGTGCAGTTTTGGTCACCTACCTGCAGGAAAGATGTCAATATGACTAAAAAGTGTGCAGAGAAAATTTACAAGGATGTTGCCGGGACTTGAGAGTTTGAGTTTTAGGGAAACAATGAATAGGTTAGGACTTTATTCCCTGGAACACAGAAAATTGAGGGGATATTTGAAAGGGGTATACAAAATTATTAGGGATATAGATAGGGTAAAAGCAAGCAAGCAACTCTAACTGATCCCTCACTTTACTTTCTATCAACCCCTTATACCAACTACCTTTGACTAATCTCATAATACAACTTTCCCGTTAGAACTTTTATCCTCCTCTTCAACTGACCCCATGTCTTTCCCTTGTGTTTCCTCACAGATTAACTGGGCCCTTACCTTTCAGGTCTGAGGTAAAGCAGAAGGCATCATATCTTTGGTCCTCCTTGTGTTGGTAGCTGTAGTTTCTGATACCGGAGTGATTAGATCTGCCACACTTGTGTTGAGGACTGTAGATGGGATACTGGACGGATCCATCAGCCAGCCAGCCTGCTTCACACCACTCCAAGCCTTGCTCCCATGCCCTGTGTAACTGCTCGTAGGAAGCCAGGATGGCATCCTGCCCAGCACAGGCAGCCTTGGCATCATTAAAGTTTAACATCTGTTGTCCCAACCATGGATGGTAGAGGAAGACCACACCTTTAATTGAAGCAGAGGCACTTTTAACTCGGGAGCTTACCTCCACAGCCCCTCTCAAGAACATGAGAACCAGCATGAGGTGGATGAGGGTGGACATACATATTGTTCCTCTGCACATCTCACACCATCCTTTACGTCTTCTTCACTGTTGCTCCATCTGTCCCAGAACTCCCTGCCCAACAATACTTGTCCCAGAAAAAAGACAAGTGGACTGAGAAGGTGTCTCACCCCTCATCTCTAAGGTAAATTGGGGACGAGTAGTAAGTGGTGGCTTTTCTAGCACTGCCCACATCCTGAGAATAGATCAAATCAGTGTGCTGGGGTAGTGTGGGTAGCATTGAGTTAGGGCTGGGTTGGGGTTGGGGTAGCATTGGGTTAGGGTTAATTTGGGTAGCACTGTGCTAAGTTTGGCTTGGGGAATGTTGGGTTGGTGCCAGCTGCCTTAAAAGTATTGTCAACAGTTTTGGGCCCCATATCTCGGAAAGGACGTGTTGTCATTGGAGAGAGTCCACAGGAGGTTCACGAGAATGATTTCGAGAATGCAGCCTTGTGCCTCTACACTCTGGAATTTAGAAGAATGTGGAGGAACCTCATTGAACCCTATTGTGAATGTTGAGAGGACTGGATAGGGTGGATGTGGAGAGGATGTTTCCTCTGGTGGGGGTGTCCAGAACTAGAGCGCACAGCCTCAAAATTCAGGGGTGACCCTTTAGAACAGAGGTAAGGAGGAGTTCTTTAGCCAGAGAGTAGTAAATCTGTAGAATGCTCTGCTACAGACTGTGGTGGACGCCAAGTCTATGAGTATACTTAAGGCAGAAGTCAATAGTTTCCTGATCAGTCGGGGCATCAAAGGATATGGTGAGAGGACAGATCCAGAATCTGCCATGATAGAATAGTTGAACAGACTCAATGGGTTGAATAGCCTAAACCTGCTCCTATGTCTTATGGTCTTATGGGTAGCATTGTGTTAGGGTTGTGTTGGTGTTTGGTAGCATTGTGTTAGGGTTGGGTTAGGTAGCATTTGGTTAGGTTGACTTTGGGCAGCATTGGGTTAGGTTTGGCTTGGGGAGTGTTGTGTTGGTGTTTGGTAGCATTGGGTTAGGGTTAGGCTGACTTTGGGCAGCATTGGGTTAGGCTTGGCTTGGGAGTGTTGGGTTGGTGTTTGGTAGCATTGGGTTAGGGTTGGGTTGGGTAGCATTGGGTTAGGTTTGGCTTGGGGAGTGTTGGGTTGGTATTTGGTAGCATTGGGTTAGGGTTAGGCTGGGGCTCAGTTGTGGTTCTGTAGTGTTGTATGTTAGTTCAGGTTGGGCTTGTGATGGAGGGTCACAAGGTCCTCTTTTCAGTTTACTGCCCTCCATCTGGTCACCCCGGCAATTGTCCTCACAGGCAGGCATTGTAGTTCATTGCTCACCATCACCTCACTGACTAACCTGAACCCCAAGATCTCTTGCTACAGTGGTGTGAGAGGAGTCAGTGACACAGCAGGAATCAGGGTGCTGGGCTGGTAGTACAGACAGTATGTATGCCGGCTTGAGTCACCAAGACCATGGTGTCAGTACAGCTAGACCCTACCCAGCATGGGAAGGGTGTTGGGGAAGAAGCAACTGAAGTGGTCCCAAGATACAGGGGAAGAATCTGGAAACACAGGGCTAGGGGTGGTTACTCAGCACCTCTGGTCTGCTCTGAAAGAGAAGATATCAGCTGATAAGACACAAAATCAAACCCTGTACCTTCCAAATTGAGTCTGACAAGTCCTTTGTCGTCATAGAGCTTGTCGATGACTTCACACTGGTACCTGCCATAATCCTGAAGTGTGACATCCTGCATGACCAGTGAGGCATCTCCTTCTCCATCCTCCTGCAGCCACACTCGGTCCTTGTACACCCCAAATGCCTTCTGCACGTTGCCCAAGGCCACAAACACATCGGTGCTCTGCAGGGAGATGGACTCCTTAGTCCACTTGATACGGGGCTTCTGGTGGCCCCAACTCTTGGCCTCACTGTGATATCGGCAGGGGAGGGTGATGGAAGCACCTCGGTGAGTAAGGACCTTTCCTGGTGCAGTTTGGACCACTATGGCTCCATTCTCATCACCTGCACAGATGCCAGACAAAAGAAGATGATCAGATGCCAGAGAGCACACTTAACCTGTGCTGACACTGTATAAGAGAGTACTGCACTATCTAAGCAGCCAAGGGCCAGAACAGGTTATAGAATGGATGTCCCACATGCCCCCCAGTGCACGAGGATGATGGAATAAAATATGACACATTGAGGTAACATGGACTTCTGTGGCTGGTTGAGCTCTTGTGAAAGGGATGGGCAAGGTCACCCCGATTTTGAAAAGGAAGTGCTTTCTGCTGATTCTCTGGTCAGTATCTAACCACTGAACAACATCACACTCAACTTATACCAAACAAGAGAAAATCTGCAGATGCTGGAAATCTGAGCAACACACACAAAATGCTGAAGGAACTCAGCAGGCCAGGCAGCATCTAGGAAAAGAGTCCAGTCAATATTTTGTGTGAAAGGTTTTGGCCTGAAACGTTGACTGTACTCTTTTCTTAGATACTGCCTGCCCTGCTGAGTTCCTCCAGCATTTTGTGTGTGACCCTCAACTTACGATCTAGTTGATGTTATGTTGCAGTGTGTTAGAGCTTGCAGTGCTACACTGCACAACTATGTACTATCTGTAGGGTGTTTTGGGATATCCTGGGCACCTGAACAGCTTTCTATATATTCTTTTTATTTTAGTGAAAATGCTCCACTGTACACTGTGGGGTATAGGTCACTCACACCTCTCCCATTGTCATGTATCTGAGAGATTTTCCCCACTTTGGCAGTACACCAAATGTAATGAACAGATCTGACTGCTACTCAACAACACATTACCAGTTTTACGTGGTTTGTGGTCTAAACTGGGAAAAATGCATTCCTGAGAGTGATTACAAGCCAGTACTCTTATCACGGGGTTAAGAGGTTATCATAAATTGGGAACAGTAAGATCAAGCTGCTTATAGCCATGGCTAGATTCTTCAAGTGAGATCGGTGACTCAAAATACCCAGACGTTCTTGGCCTCAGACAGCCAGTTCAGCCTATGCTCTATGGCCAGGCTGTTGTGGTCAACCCAGATGGAGACACTCAGTCTGGACCCAGCCACTAATAGGACATGTTAACACTCTGGCCTCTGGGCTGGGCTTCTGCTATTACTGGACAGATCACACCTGGGAGCTGTTCCACACAGGTGAGGAGATGTGTAGGTATGAGAGCTCCCAGAGCAAATCATGCTGTAATCTCCACTTCCCAAGATTCATGATTAGTCAGGGCATGAAGGGATATGGGGAGAAGACAAGAGACTGGAGTTGAGAAAAAAAGTGGATCAGCCATGATGAAATGGCCTAATTCTGCTCATATATCTTATGGTCTTCCCAATATTTGACTATGGCATGGTGACAGGGGAACTTTAATATACATGTAGATGGAGTACAGCAAGGTTATAGTGGTATGGCAAAATTAATTCATGGGGTGTGTGAGAGACCATTTGAATATAAAAACTGAAAGGGGTTTCATTCAGTTTGAAACCAGGATCGAAACAAAGCAAACGACACAAGGTATGAATTGGTTGTGGTAGGGTGGGAAGCTAAATTAAAAGGTACAATGTAAACTAACAGTGGTCATCATTTAAACAATCTGTTTATGTTGCAACTCTAGTTAGGCTGCATTCGGATTATTGTTTTCAGCTTTGATCACGTCACTATAGGAAGGATATGGACAATTTGGAGATGGTACAGAAAACATTCACCAGGATGTTACCTGGATTAGAGGCTATGTGCTGTAAAACAGGTTGGACAGACTTGTGTGGTTTTCTCTGCAGCAGTGGAGGCTGATGGGAGATCTGATAGAGGCTTACATGATAATGAGAGGCATGGATAGAGAAGACAGTTAATATCTTTTTCAAGGGTTGAAATGTCCAACATCAGAGGCATGCATGAAGGTGAGAGGAACAAGTTCAAAGCAGATGTGTAGGACAATGTGTGCTTTTTGATCCAGAGTGGTGGGTACCTGGAATGCTCTGCCAGGTGGTGATAGAGTAAATACTATAGAGGTATTCAAGGGGCTCATGGACAAAAACATGAATGTCCAGGAAATAATATTATATGACCATTGAGTAGGAATTAGTTTAGCTTGGCCATTTGATTAGTAATTTAGTTAGTTTGGCACAATGTTGTGGGCCAAAAAGTCTGTTCCTTTGCTGTACTGTTCTATAATTTTCCTGAGGGGTGACCTGACATAAGTTTAGAAGATTATAGTATTAGTATAGTATTATAGATTATATAGATATGTAGATTATAGTATATATTAATATAATATTAATGGTAAGACTCTTGGCAGTGTTGAAGATCAGAGGGATCTTGGGATCCAAATCCATAAGACGCTCAAAGCAGCTGCACAGGTTGACTCCGTGGTTAAGAAGGCATATGGTGTATTGGCCTTCATCAATCATGGAATTGAATTTAGGAGCCGAGAGGTAATGTTGCAGCTATATAGAACCCTGGTCAGACCCCACTTGGAGTACTGTGCTCAGTTCTGGTCACTTCACTATATGAAGGATGTGGAAGCCATAGAAAGGGTGCAGAGGAGATTTACAAGGATATTGCCTGGATTGGGGAGCATGCCTTATAAGAATAGGTTGAGTGAACTCGGCATTTTCTCCTTGGAGCGAAGGAGGATGAGAGGTGACCTGATAGAGGTGTACAAGATGATGAGAGACATTGATCGTGTGGATAGTCAGAGGCTTTTTCCCAGGGCTCAAGTGGTTGCCACAAGAGGACACAGATTTAAGGTGTTGGGCAGTAGGTACAGAGGAGATGTCAGGAGTAAGTTTTTTACTCAGAGAGTGGTGAGTGCGTGGAATGGGCTGCCAGCAACGGTGGTGGAGGCGGATACGATAGGGTCTTTTAAGAGGCTTTTAGATCAGTATGTGGAGCTTAGTAAAGTAGAGGGCTATAGGTAAGCCTAGTAATTTCTGAAGTAGGGACATATTCGGCACAACTTTGTGGGCAGAAGGGCCTGTATTGTGCTGTAGGTTTTCTATGTATTATATGTGATCGAGAGAAGGTAGATGGGTATTAGAACATAAGGGTGTAGACTTAGGATGGGAGGAAGGAGATTCAAATTTAAGTTATTATCCCATAGGAGGGGTAGGAACAAGAGCATGTAGGATTATGAGAGGAAGGCTATTTAAAGGGAATTTGATGGGAAAGCATTTTTACACATCTGATATCTGATATGTGTAGCCAAAGGAGGTGTTAAAATCAGATGAAATCACTATATTTATGAGGCATTTAGATAGACAGGTGAGGTACAGAATGATATAGTCATAATAGGCCTGTAGATTTTTGCAAATAAAAATGATGGAGGTGTTTATGTTGAGGCAAAACTGTAATTCATTTATTGTACTCCAAACACTGAACACAAAGTGCGGTAAAAACTCTTAACATAATTATGCCATCATGTCAGACCAGCCTCTTACAGTGAATCCCAACTCAGTCGGTGGCTGTGAATTATTATGTACATTTCCACCAATTACATTACCCTACACAGAACCCCCCCCCCCCCCAGAATTCACTAAAAATGGCATTGTGAGCCTGTCTGGAGCTCGGACGAGTCACTCAGCTCAGGTCCTGTGTTCCATGGGTAGAGGAACAGCAGAGGTCTCTGACTTGTACAGAGGTGTGTTGACATACTCATGTTGTGATGGCAGGGCATAGTAGTGGAATCCTCCAAATCTTGGTGGGCCAGTCTAAGGTGATCTACCGAAATATGTTCAGTTTTACCCCTCTTATCTATGATACAAGTCTTTTCTCTCCATTACAAAATGCGGAATGAGCCATAGTAAGGGGGCCTAAAGGGATGTTGGTGTACATCATGGCAGACGAAAACAAACAAGGTGGAACGTAGGTCAACAGGAACCCAAGAATGCTGTACGCCATGATGGGAAGTAGGAATAAATACAAAGAAACTTAATTTACTGAAGAGGATGGAATGATGTTAAAAGGCCGAGAAGGTGGTCATGGAGTCGGGAATATAAATACCTGGCTCTCGTAACGAACCCCTGTATATCAACAGCTGGGGACAACTACAAGTCCTCTTTTGGAGCTGTTCTGAGTCCCAGCAGGACCCATGGGAGACAATTACACAAATAAAAATGACAGTGATGTTTTATGTTTAAGAAAAACTATGACAACCCATTTATTGTACCCCAAACCCTAAACACAAAGCGAGGTAAAATCTTTTTGTGTAATTAAATCACCATATTAGACCAGCCTCATAGAGTGAACCCTGAATGAATGTTGGTGTCAGAGAATTATGTATGTTTCCACCAATTGCATTACTCGACAGGCCAAATGGCCTATTTTTGTGCTGGACCATCTATCTATGAAAGCTTCCTCCCTATCAGGCACAAAATCCCCAAAAGGAGGAATGACCCAGCTATGGCTCACTGAAGAGTTAAACTGAAAACTTTGAGAAGATGCAAAAGGATTTAGGAGTGGATTGGGACAATTTGTTTTATGGGAAGGATGTAATAGAGAAATGGCGGTCATTTAAGGGTGAAATTTTGAGGGAACAGAATCTTTATGTTCCTGTTAGGTTGAAAGGAAAGGTTAAAAGTTTGAGAGAGCCATGGTTTTCAAGGGATACTGGAAACTTGGTTTGGAAAAAGAGGGAGATCTATAATAAATATAGGCAGCATGGAGTAAATGAGGTGCTCGAGGAATATAAAGAATGTAAAAAGAATCTTAAGAAAGAAATTAGAAAAGCTAAAAGAAGTTACGAGGTTGCTTTGGCAAGTAAGGTAAAAATAAATCCAAAGGGTTTGTACAGTTATATTAATAGCAAAAGGATAGTGAGGGATAAAATTGGTCCCTTAGAGAATCAGAGTGGATAGCTATGTGTGGAGCCGAAAGAGATGGGGGAGATTTTGAACAATTTCTTTTCTTCGGTATTCACTAAGGAGAAGGATATTGAATTGTGTAAGGTAAGGGAAACAAGTAGGGAAGTTATGGAAACTATGACAATTAAAGAGGAGGAAGTACTGGCGCTTTTAAGGAATATAAAAGTGGATAAATCTCCGGGTCCTGACAGGGTATTCCCTAGGACCTTGAGGGAGGTTAGTGTAGAAATAGCAGGGGCTTTGACAGAAATATTTCAAATGTCATTAGAAACGGGGATGGTGCCGGAGGACTGGTGTATTGCTCATGTGGTTCCATTGTTTAAAAAGGGTTCTAAGAGTAAACCTAGCAATTATCGGCCTGTCAGTTTGACGTCACTGGTGGGTAAATTAATGGAAAGTATTCTTAGAGATGGTATATATAATTATCTGGATAGACAGGGTCTGATTAGGAGCAGTCAACATGGATTTGTGCGTGGAAGGTCATGTTTGACAAATCTTATTGAATTTTGTGAAGAGGTTACGAGGAAAGTTGACGAGGATAAAGCAGTGGATGTTGTCTATATGGACTTCAGTAAGGCCTTTGACAAGGTTCTGCATGGAAGGTTAGTTAGGAAGGTTCAATCGTTAGGTATTAATATTGAAGTAGTAAAATGGATTTGACAGTGGCTGGATGGGAGATGCCAGAGAGTAGTGGTGGATAACTGTTTGTCAGGTTGGAGGCTGGTGACTAGTGGTGTGCCTCAGGGAACTGTACTGGGTCCAATGTTGTTTGTCATATGCATTAATGATCTGGATGATGGGGTGGTAAATTGGATTAGTAAGTATGCAGATGATACTAAGGTAAGTGGCGTTGTGGATAATGAAGTAGGTTTTCAGAGTTTGCAGAGAGATTTAGGCCAGTTAGAAGAGTGGGCTGAGTGATGGCAGATGGAGTTTAATGCTGATAAGTGTGAGGTGCTACATTTTGGTAGGAATGATCCAAATAGGACATACATGGTAAATGGTAGGGCATTGAAGAATGCAGTAGAACAGAGTGATCTAGGAATAATGGTGCATAGTTCCCTGAAGGTGGAATCTCATGTGGATAGGGTGGTGAAGAAAGCTTTTTGTATGTTGGCCTTTATAAATCAGAGCATTGAGTATAGGAGTTGGGATGTAATGTTAAAATTGTACAAGGCATTGGTAAGGCCGAATTTGGAGTATTGTGTACAGTTCTGGCCACCGAATTATAGGAAAGATGTCAACAAAATAGAGAGAGTACAGAAAAGGTTTACTAGAATGTTACCTGGGTTTCAGCACCTAAGTTACAGGGAAAGATTGAACAAGTTAGGTCTTTATTCTTTGGAGTGTAGAAGGTTGAAGGGGGGAACTTGATAGAGGTACTTAAAATTATGAGGGGGATAGATAGAGTTGACGTGGATAGGCTTTTTCCATTGAGAGTAGGGGAGATTCAAACAAGAGGACATGGGTTGAAACTTAGGGGGCAAAAGTTTAAGGGTAACATGAGGGGGAATTTCTTTACTCAGAGAGTGGTAACGGTGTGGAATGAGCTTCCAGTAGAAGTGGTAGAGGCAGGTTCGGTATTGTCATTTAAAGCAAAATTGGATAGGTATATAGACAGGAAAGGAATGGAGGGTTATGGGCTGAGTGCAGGTCAGTGGGACTAGGTGAGAGTAAGTGTTCAGCATGGACTAGAAGGGCCGAGATGGCCTGTTTCTGTGCTGTAATTGTTATATCGTTATATGGTTATGTAAACCATCTGTATTAAAGTTTACAACATCATCATTGACAGTGTGACAGAGGATAGGCAGCAGGAATAATGCAATCCTCAGAGACAATAAACTGGAATGGAGGTGATAGTGTTAAAGAAATTGATGCAATGCAGTACATGATAAATATGGCCTGAAATATAAACTCAGAATGTCAGACTCTCTGCAGGCAACCAACGTGAATTCTGGCACTGCATAAGGAAGTTGAGGGAACTCATATTGGCGAGTAAGGAGGTGAATTAAACTGCTACTTTGCAGAATTTTTCACTACAGAGGATAGACAACCATTCCAGAAACAGCTGTACATTAGGGATTGGAAGGGAGAGAAGAACTTGTGAACATTACAGTCACCAGTGCAATGGGATGGGACTGTGGGCTGACAAGCTTCCCAGGCTCTGAAAAGATGAAAAGATAGTTGATGCATTGCTGTTAATTTTTCCAAAACTTCCCAGATTTGAAGAGGATCCAATTAGATTTGCAAAGAGCAAACAAAGCATCCTTTGCTCTACAGAGAAGGAAGACAGAAGGCAGGAAACGATTTGCCATGTAGCTTGATGTCTGTCACAGTGGAGATGATAGGAAGTGTAATTGACGATGATATTACAGAGTACTAAGGAAAATTCAAGGTAGTCAGTGCTTTCATGAATGGGGAGTTCATTGGAGAATTAACACGTGCTGTAGATAAATGGGAACCAGTGCGTGCATTGTCCAGAAGGTATTTTATAAGGTGCCTCATTACAGGTTATTATGGAAAGTGAGAGATTGTGGCAATTGGGATGAAGATGCACAGAAGATCAACTGGATGACAGGAAACTTCCTTCTAGGAAAGATGTCACTCTTGAATATCCTGCTGAATAGTTTGTGACCTTCTTGAGGGACAGAATAATGAGGACGTGGAGATGAGAGATCCTATCCATAAGAAATAAAGAAAGGGCCTAATCTCATTGGGCAGATATTCAGAGAGATGTCCCACTGGGATTGGTGCTAGGCCTCACCACTTTTACCATTTTACAGAAATGACCAGGTGTAGGCACCAATGGGGTTGTTGCTATTATGGATAGGAAACTGAAGAGAATGTAAGGTGGCTATAAAGGTTGAACAATTGGGATGGTATATCCCCTGGGTGGGGTGTCAAAACCTGGGCATCCTGACACTCATGGATAAGGTCTCTCATCTTCATGATCTCATTATTCACACAGGTCACAAATAAATGCGGCGGGATATTCAGGAGTAAAGTATTTCCCGGAAGGGATGATTCGAAGCAAGAAGGCTGCAAGAGGAATGGATAAGGATTTTCAGAGAGAAGGCATTTTACTACTTGGGGTAAAGAGAGGCAAGACTATGCAGGCACGTGACATCAGCCAGTAGAGCAGGAAAAGTTTAAAAAGAAGACCGCCATATCCAGCGGGCAGCGTTTGGTGTGGAGTAAGAGGTAGCAGAGTGATAGGGCTTTGGCTCAACAGGCTTAGGTGGTAATGAGACGAGGTAGGTTTACCTGTGTTAATTGCGGAAAGGAAGTATGTGTGTGAGGCCGGTGTTCTGTGCTCGGTGGCAGATGTGGGAAATCCTGGAGTCTCCCAGTCTTCCAGATGACCATATCTGCATTCGGTGTGTCGAGATGCAGCTCCTAAGGGACCGTGTCAGGGAACTGGAGTTGGAGCTCGATGACCTTTGTCTGGTCAGGGAGAGCAAGGAGGTGATAGAGAGGAGTTATAGGCAGGTGGTCACACCGGGGCCACGGGAGACAGACAAGTGGGTAACAGTCAGGAGAGGAAGGGGAAGAGTCAGGTACTAGAGAGTACCCCTGTGGCTGTCCTCCTGAACAATAAGTACTCCTGTTTGAGTACTTTTGGGAGAGACAGCATACCTGGGGGAAGGAACAGTGGCCATGCCTCTGGCACAAAGTCTGGCCTGTGGCTCAGAAGGGTAGGGACGGGAAGAGGAAGGCAGTAGTGAGAGGGGACTCTATAGTTAGAGGGTCAGACAGGCGATTCTAGGGACGCAGGAAAGAAACTCGGATGGTAGTTTGCCTCCCAGGTGCCAGGGTCCGGGATATCTCAGATCACGTCCAAAATATCCTGCAGTGGAAGGGAGAACAGCCAGAGGTCATGGTACATATTGGTACCAATGACATAGGTAGGAAAAGGGAAGAGGTCCTGAAAACTGACTACAAGGAGTTAGGAAGCGAGTTGAGAAGAAGGACTGCAAAGGTAGTAATCTCGGGATTACTGCCTGTGCCACGCGACAGTGAGAATAGGAATAGAATGAGGTGGAGGATAAATGCGTGGCTGAGGGATTGGAGCAGGGGGCAGGAATTCAGATTTGTGGATCATTGGGACCTCTGTAGTGAGATGCTGAAGATGTTCTATAGGTCAGTTGTGGAGAGCGCCCTCTTCTTTGTGGTGGCGTGTTGGGGAGGAAGCATTAAGAAGAGGGACGCCTCACGTCTTAATAAGCTGGTAAGGAAGGCGGGCTCTGTCGTGGGCAAAGTACTGGAGAGTTTAACATCGGTAGCTGAGCGAAGGGCGCTGAGTAGGCTACGGTCAATTATGGATAACTCTGAACATCCTCTACATAGCACCATCCAGAGACAGAGAAGCAGTTTCAGCGACAGGTTACTATCGATGCAATGCTCCTCAGACAGGATGAAGAGGTCAATACTCCCCAATGCCATTAGGCTTTACAATTCTACCGCCAGGACTTAAGAACTTTTTAAAAGCTATTATTAATGCTTTTTGAGATAGTGATTTAGATGCATATCATATTTTTTACTGAGTTAAGTATTGTATGTAATTAGTTTTGCTACAACAAGTGTATGGGACATTGGAAAAAAAGTTGAATTTCCCCATGGGGATGAATAAAGTATCTATCTATCTATCTATCTATCTATCTATCTATCTATCTTTTGGGGCAGGTGTGACCTGTACAAAAAGGACCAGTTGCACTTGAATCCCAGGGGGACCAATATCCTGGCGGGCAGGTTTGCTAAGGCTACTGGGGAAAGTTTAAACTAGAACTGTTGGGGGTGGGAACTGAACTGAAGAGACTGGGGAAGAGGCGTTTGGCTCACAAACAGAGAAAGCTTGGAGACGGTGTGTGAGGGAGGATAGGCAGGTGATAGAGAAGGGACGTGCTTAGACCGATGGTTTGAGATGTGTCTATTTTAATGAAAGGAGTATTGTGAACAAAGCGGATGAGCTTAGAGCATAGATTAGTACTTGGAGCTATGACGTGGTGGCCATTACAGAGACTTGGATGGCTCAGGGACAAGAATGGGTTTTAAGTGCTGGGTTTTAGATGTTTCAGAAAGGACAGGGAGGCAGGCAAAAGAGGTGGGGGCGTGCAACTGTTGATCAGAGATACTGTCATGGCTGCAGAAAAGGTGGATGTCATGGAGGGATTGTCTATGGAGCCTCTGTGGGTGGAGGTTAGGAACAGGAAGGGGTCAATAACTCTACTGGGTGCTTTTTTTATAGGCTGCCCAATAGTAACAGAGATATCAAGGAGTAGATAGGGAAACAGATCCTGGAAAGGTGTAATAATAACAGAGTTGTCATGGTGGGAGATTTTATTTTCCCAAATATCGATTGGCATCTCCCTAGAACAAGGGGTTTAGATGGGGTAGAGTTTGTTAGGTGTGTTCAGGAAGGTTTCTTGACATAATATGTAGATAAGCCTACAAGAGGAGAGAATGTACTTGATTTGGTATTGGTAAATGAACCTGGTCAGGTGTCAGATCTCTCAGTGGGAGAGCATTTTGAGGATAGTGATCATGATTCTATCTCCTTTACAATAGCATTGGAGAGAGATAAGAACAGATAAGTTAGAAAAGTGTTTAATTGGAGTAAGGGGAATTATGAGGCTATCAGGCAGGAACTTGGAAACATAAATTGGGAACAGATGTTCTCAGGGAAAGGTACGGAAGAAATGTGGCAATGTTCAAGGGATATTTGTGTGGAGTTCTGCATAGGTACATTCCAATGAGACAGGGAAATTATGGTAGAGTACTGGAATCATGGAGTACAAAGGCTGTAGTAAATCTAGTCAAGAAGAACAGAAAAGCTTACAAAAGGTTCAGAGAGCTAGGTAATGTTAGAGATCTAGAAGATTATAAGGCTAACAGGAAGGAGCTTAAGAAGGAAATTAGGAGAGCCAGAAGGGGCCATGAGAAGGCCTTGGTGGGCAAGATTAAGGAAAACCCCAAGGTATTCTACAAGTATGTGAAGGAGAAGAGGATAAGATGTGAAAGAATAGGACCTATCAAGTGTGACAGTGGGAAAGTGTGTATGGAACTGGAGGAAATAGCAGAGGTACTTAATGAATACTTTACTTCAGTATTCACTATGGAAAAGGATCTTGATGATTGTAGTGATGACTTGCATCAGACTGAAAAGCTTGAGAATGTAGATATTAAGAAAAAGGATGTGCTGGACCTTTTGCAAAGCATCAGGTTGGAAAAGTCACCGGGACTAGATGAGATGTACCCCAGGCTACTGTGGGAGGTGAGGGAGGAGATTGCTGAGCCTCTGGTGATAAAATTTGCATCATCAATGGGGATGGGAGAGGTACCGAAGGATTGGAGGGTTGTGGTTGTTCTTCCTTTGTTCAAGATAGGGAGTAGAGATAGCCCAGGAAATAATAGACCAGTGAGTCAATAGACAATAGACAATAGGTGCAGAAGTAGACCATTCGGCCCTTCAAGCCTGCACTGCCATTCTGAGATCATGGCTGATCATCTACTATCAATACCCGGTTCCTGCCTTGTCCCCACATCCCTTGATTCCCCTATCCATAAGATACCTATCTAGCTCCTTCTTGAAGGCATCCAGAGAATTGGCCTCCACTGCCTTCCGAGGCAGTGCATTCCAGACCCCCACAACTCTCTGGGAGAAGTTTTTCCTTAACTCTGTCCTAAATGACCTACCCCTTATTCTCAAACCATGCCCTCTGGTACTGGACTCTCCCAGCATCTGGAACATATTTCCTGCCTCTATCTTGTCCAATCCCTTAATAATCTTATATGTTGCAATCAGATCCCCTCTCAATCTCCTTAATTCCAGCATGTACAAGCCCAGTCTCTCCAACCTTTCTGCGTAAGACAGTCTGGACATCCCAGGAATTAACCTCGTGAATCTACGCTGCACTTCCTCTATAGCCACTGAGTCTTACTTCAGTGGTTGGTAAATTGATGGAGAAGATCCTGAGAGGCAGGATTTATGAACATTTGGAGAGGTATAATATGATTAGGAATAGTCAGCATGGCTTTGTCAAGGGTAGGTCGTGCCTTATAAGCCTGATTGAATTTTTTGAGGATGTGACTAAACACATTGATGAAGGAAGAGCAGTAGATGTAGTATATATAGATTTTAGCAAGGCATTTGATAAGGTACCCCATGCTAGGCTTATTGAGAAAGTAAGGAGGCATGGGATCCAAGGAGACATTGCTTTGTGGATCCAGAACTGGCTTGCCCACAGAAGGCAAAGAGTGGTTGTAGACGGGTCATATTCTGCATGGAGGTCGGTGACCAGTGGTGTGCCTCAGGGATATCTTCTGAGACCCTTACTCTTCGTGATTTTTATAAATGACCTGGATGAGGAAGTGGAGGGATGGGTTCATATGTTTGCTGATGAAATAAAGGTTGTCGGTGTAGTGGATAGTGTGGAGGACTGTCAGAGGTTACAGTTGGACATTGATAGGTTGCAAAATGGGGCTGAGAAGAGGCAGATGGAGTTCTACCCAGGTAAGTGTGAAGTAGTTCATTTTGGTAGGTCAAATATGATGGCAGAATATAGTATTAATCGTAAGGCTCTTGGCAGTGTGAGGGATCTTAGGGTCCGAGTCCATAGGACGCTCAAAGCAGCTGCGCAGGTTGACTCTGTGGTTAAGAAGGGATACGGTGTATTTATCTTCATCAATTGTGGGATTGAATTTAGGAGCCAAAAGATAATGTTGCAGCTATATAGGACCCTGGTCAGACCCCACTTGGAGTACCGTGCTCAGTTCTGGTTGCTTTACTACAGGAAAGATGTGGAAGCCATAGAAAGGGTGCAGAGGAGATTTACAAGGATGTTGCCTGGATTGGGGAGCATGCCTTATGAAAACAGGTTGAGTGAACTTGGCCTTTTCTCTTTGGAGTGACAGAGGATGAGAGGTGACCTGATAGAGGTGTATAAGATGATGAAAAGCATTGATCATGTGGATAGTAAGAGGCTTTTTTCCAGGGCTGAAATGGCAGGGGTAAGTTTTTTATGCAGACAGTGGTGAGTGAGTGGAATGGGCTGCTGGCAGCGGTGGTAGAGGTGGATACGATAGGGTCTTTTTAGAGACTTTTGGATGGGTACATGGAGCTTAGAAAAATAGAGGGCTATGGGTAACCCTAGTAATTTCTAAGGTGGGGACATGTTCGGCACAACTTTGTGGGCTGAAGGGCTTGTATTGTGCTGTAGGTTTTTCTATGTTTCTATGTCTGAATATTTTTAGAAGATGGAACTGCTCCCAGAGGACACAGCTGAGAAGGGAAGAGGTATTTTTCATTCAGATAAGGGCGAAGGAAGGAAGGAGGTGGACAGGAAGCAAACTGCTCAGGTGGCCTGATCCTGTTGTCTACACATTATATAACAGCATAAAACCATCCAGACCTGAGACTAGGAGCCAATCATAAAGAGCAAGAGCAGATCAGAGTTCTTGCTATGGTCTCAGGCTCAGAGCTGGACATCCCCACTTCTTCACTGGGTGGTCACTCTGAGCAGTTCATTGTCTCACCTGACACATGCATGCTCTGCTTGGTTGCAACATGTTCGGCTGATAGCAGGGAGGTAGCAGTATGAATGACCAGGAAGAGGAAACCAGGGCAGGTGAGGCTTCTGCTGAAAACCTGGGGAGGCAACAAACATTTAGAGTTAACAAGAAGTGTGCTGCTGTAAGCAGGGACTCACCAGCCCTGCAGACGCAATGTCCATATCTACCCATTCCACACTAAACTCACCTTGTGGCCAGAGGAGGCTGCCCACTCTCTAAATAGTCATGTAGACCAAACACAATCAATAATTTTATAGAAACCTTCCCCTGACATCAGGGTAGATGAACGTTTCAGCCAATTCATGATGCAGCTCGATCATCATAAGGTGTACACTTTGTTAGTACTTGGGTGTTGGTTGGGGGTTGTGGAGGGGGAGTGCCATGTGTGTTTCTGATTGGCTGGATACCTTAAGATTCTGAATTAACCTGACCAATCAGTGTAAGTCGAGATTCTCCTGATTTGGGACTCATTTTGTTCAGCTTTCAGTGGCATCCCTCATTGATGAACGTAACACATTCCATGTCTTAGGAACATCAGGAGATGGTGCCTTCAGAACCATTGTTCACTCCTTCTCCGAAAACTCCCCCCCCCACTCTCCTGCCCCCAGTTATCCTCTCTTCAACCCTTCTCCAATCTCCCACTGACTCTGCTGCCACTCATACGGACAGTGTGCCAGCACTGGTGTCTCACAACTCTCTCACAGCTCCTCACAGACCCTTTTAACAATTTTCCCCAACTTAAATTTAAATCTGTATGCCTGGTCCTTGAATCACCCATCACTGGAAGCAGTATCCCTCTCCCTCAGACACACTGTGATCTTATCCAAGTCTATCACACCTTCTTCCCATCTTCTCTGCTCCCTTGGATTCTCCCTGATCCTGACTGACCCCTCCTCTGGGACACCCTTTCTGGGGCTTTCTCATTTCTCCCAAAGAGCAGTGCACAGTGCCAGAGCGATTCCTGCAGATGTGGCCCAGTGACAGCATGTACCTGTACACCTTTAACTCCCTTTCTTACTGTTTATGAAAGACTTTATTAACCCTTCTCCCATCTTCACCACTCTTTTCTTCAACCCTTTCTCATTTTCACTCCCTCTAATGTTCACCCCTCACCATCTTCACAGAGCCTCTCTCATCTTCATCCCTCCCATATTTACAGAGCCTCTCACATCTTCATCCTTCTCCCATCTTCACTGAGCTGGGAAATTATCCCCTGTAACCTGAAACAACTCCATTGAACATCAGAGAGACAGAAACTGCACATGCTGGAATCTAGAGCAAAACAAACACACACACATCCTTGTAAAGACCTTGTGTTTGACTGTCCATCGCCTTCCATCTAATTGGATAGACATGGACTGATAAAGGATTGTCAGCATGGCTTCATGTGTAGTAGGTCATGTCTAACCAATCTTACAGAGTTTTTCCAGGAAGTTCCAGGGAAGAAGATGAAGGCAAAGCAGTGGATGGTTGTCTACTTGGACTTTAGCAAGGCATTTGACAAGGTCCTACATGGGAGGCTGGTCAAGAAGGTTCAGTTGCACGGCATTCAGGATGAGGTAGTAAATTGGAGTAGACATTGGCTTTGACATCTGGCTGCTCACCCTCACCCTCATGAGAATACCATGGACCTAATCTGAGACATCCCTGACCCTGGCACCAGAGATGCAACATACCATGCAGGTGTCTCTATTGTTCCCACAGAATCTCATCTCTGTTCCTCTGACTATGGAATCTCTTAACAAAACTGCAGTCCTCTTCACCTCTCTACTCTTCTGAGCCACAGGACCAGAGTCAGTGCCAGAAACCCTGTCACTGTTGCTGCCCCTGGTGGGTTGTGCCCCTTTACAGTATCTAATGTTGTATATTATTATTGAGGGCAACAGCCACAAGTGTACTCTGCACTGGGTGTGCATTTCCCTTCCTTCTCCTGACAGTTATCCATCTCCTACAATCTCGGGGTGATCTCCTTTATACTCTAGTCCGCTCAAAATGAATGCAAACATAGTACTTGCCTTCCTTTCTAGCATCTCAACCTGCAAGTTAAACTTCAGGGAATCCTGCACAAGGATGTTCAAGTCACTTGGTACCTCTCATTTTTGAATTTCTCCCTGTTTAGAAAATAGTCTACGCCTTTATTCCTTCTACCAAAGTGCATGACTCCACTGTCTCCTAACTGCCACTTCTTGCCAATTTCTTCAACTCCTTCTTCAGACTCCCTGCTTCTGGAACACTACTTGCCTCTCCACCTATCTGCAAACTTGATCATAAAGCCATCAATTTCATCATCCAAATTGTTGGCATGTAATGTGAAAAGGAGTCCAATACCGACGCATTGCAGAACACCACTTGTCACTGGCAACCAACCAGAATAGGCTCCATTCATTCCCACTGTTTGCCTCCTGCCGATCAGCCAATCTTCTATTCATGCTTGTATCTTTCCTGTAATGCCATGGGTTCCTATCTTGTTAAGCAGCCTCATGTCAAAGGCCTTCTGAAAATCAAAAATAAACAACATCCACTGCCTCTCATTTGTCTATCCTGCTTGTTATCTCTTCAAAGATTTCCAACAAATTTGTCAGGCAAAATTTCCCCTTAAGGAAACCATGCTGACTTTGGCCTAGAATCATAGTCATAGAAAAATACAGCACAAAAACAGGCTATTTGGCCTGTCAACTCTGTACTGAACCAATTAAGCTGCCTACTCCCAACGACCTGCATAGGGACCATTTTCCTCCATACCCCTACCATCCATGTATCTATCCAAACTTCTCTTAAACAATGAAATTGAGCTTGCATGCACCACTTGTGCTGGCAGCTTACTCTGAGTGAAGGCATTTCCCCTCATGTTCCCCTTAAACTCTTCACCTTTCACCCTTAACCCATGACCTCTGGTTGTAGCCCCACCCAACCTCAGTGGAAAAAGTCTGCTTGCATTTACCCTATACCTCTCATAATTTTGTATACCTCTATCAAAACTCCTTTCAGTCTTTTACATTCCAAGGAATAAACTCCTAACCTATTCAATCTTTCCACATAACTCAGGTCTTTTAGATCCAGCAACATCCTTGTAAATGTTTTCTGTATGCTTTTAACCTTATTTACATCTTTCCTGCAGGTAGGTGACCAAAACCGCACATAATACTCCAAATTAAGCTTCACTAAAGTCTTATACAACTTCAGCATAACATCCCAATTCCTGTATTCAGTACTTTGACTCATGAAGGCCAATGTGCTAAAAACTTTCTTAATAACCCTTAACTACCTGTGACACCACTTTCAATGAATTATGTACCTGTATTCCCAGGGGTGTGTGCTTAGCCCACTGCTCTACTCTCTATATACATGACTGTGTGGCTAGACATAGCTCAAACATCACCTATATACTTGCTGATGATACAACCATTGTTGGTAGAATCTCAAGTGGTGACGAGAGGGCATACAGGAGTGAGATATGCTAACTAGTGGAGTGGTACCGCAGCAACAACCTGGCACTCAATGTCAGTAAGACTAAATAGCTGATTGTGGACTTCCAGAAGGGTAAGACGAAGGAACACATACCAATCCTCATAGAGGAATCAGAAGTGGAGAGAGTGAGCAGTTTCAAGTTCCTGGGTGTCAAGATCTCTGAGGATCTAACCTGGTCCCAACATATTGATGCAGTTATAAAGAAGGCAAGATAGTGGCTATACTACTATGTCCTATTACAAGTGGCTGGACACTTAGAGTCTAAGTTTCCTGGTGTTTAGAACAAGAGCAGTCTTACACAGACATACTGTATGTCCAAAAAGGCTGAATCAGAATCAGTTTTAATATCCATAAGACCATAAGGTACTGGAGGAGACTTAGGCCATTTGGCCCATCGAGTCTGCTCTGCCATTTCACTATGGCTGAACCATTTTCCCTCTCAGCCCCCATCTCTTGCCTTCTCTCAGTATTTCTTCATGCCTTGAGCGATAAAAAATCTAGCAACCTATCAAAGAATCTATCAAAGAGTGCAAATGTAACTCAACTCTTTGGGAATGGAGGAAGACAAATGAGAGGACATTATAGGCCAGTTAGCCACACCTCACTGGTTGGGAAAGTGTTGGAGTCCATTACTAAGAACAAGGTTTTGGACTACTTGGAGACTAATAATAAGTCAAAGTCAGCATGGTTTCTATGGAGGGAAATATCCCTGACAAATCTGTTAGAGTTCTTTGAGGAAGTAACAAGCAGGGTGGACCAAGGAAGGGTAGTGGATGTAATTTACTTAGATTTTCAGAAGGTATTTGACAAGGTGCCGCACATGAGGCTTCTTAACCAGATCAAATCCTATGGTGTTACCGGAAAGATACTGGCATGGATAGAGGAATGGCTGACATACAGGAGGCAGTGAGTGGGAATAAAAGGTGCCTTTTATCTGGTTGGCTGCCAGTGACTAGCGGTGTTCCTCAGAGGCCAGTGATGGGACCACTACTTTTCACATTGTTTGTCAATGATTTAGATAGTGAAATTGATGGCTTTGTGGCAAAGTTTGTGGATGATATGTAGGTAGGTGGAGGGGAAGCAATGGAATTGCAACTGGACTTAGACAAATTGGAAGGATGGGCAAAAAAAAGTGGCAGATGGAATACAGTGTTGGGAAATGTATGATAAAACATATTGGTAAAAGGAACAAGAATGCAGATTATTATTTAAATGGAGAGAAAGTTCAAACATCAGAGATACAGAAGTCTTTGTGCAAGACTCCCAAAAGGTTAATTCACAGGTCAAGTCTGTGGTAAAGAAGGCAAATACAATGTTGGCATTTATTTCAAAGGGAATATAATATAAAAACAAAGAGATAATGCTGGAGCTTTATAAGACACTAGTTAGGTTGCACTTGGAATATTGTCAACAATTTTGGGCCCCTTATCTTAGAAAGGGTGTATTGTCATTGAAGAGAGTCCAAAGGCGGTTCATGAGGATGATTCCAGGAATGAAGGGGTTAACATGAGTAGTGTTTGGCAGCTTTGGGCCTGTACTCACTGAGATTCAGAAGAATGTGTGGGGATCCCATTGAAACCTACTGAATGTTGAAAGGACTAGATAAGGTGGATGTAGAGAGGAAGTTTCCTCTGGTGGGGGTATCCAGAACTAGAGGCACAGCCTCAAAATCAAGGGGCAAGCTTTTTTAGAAAAGAAGTAAGAAGGAATTGTTTTAGCCAAAGAGCGGTGAATCTGTGGAATGCTCTGCCACAGACTGCAGTGAACAGCAAGTCTGTGGGTATATTCAAAGCAGAAGTTGATGGATTCCTAATTGGTCAGAGCATCAAGGGATATGGTGAGAGGGCAGGTGATTCGGAACAAGAAGGCAGCGGGAGAGCACCTAAGGATTTCCAGCGGGAAGACATTTTGAGTTCTCAGGTGAAGAGAGAGGCCAGACTGCGCAGGCACGTGATGTCAGCCAGTTGAGCGCGAACAGTTTAAAAAGAAGGCAGCTGTATCCAGTGGGCAGCGTTGGGTGCGGGCAGCGGAGTGAGAGGCAGCAGAGTGAAAGGGCTTTGGCTCCACAGGCTTCGGCGGTAACGGGACGAGGTGAGGCAGTTGTTGATTGCAAAAGGAGGTAGTATGTGTGTGAGGCCAGTTTTCTGTGGTCAGTGTCAGATGTGGGGAGGTCCTGGAGTCTCCCGGCATCCCGAACGGCCACATCTGCACCCGGTGCATTGAGATGCAACTCCTAAGGGACCGTGTTAGGGAACTGGAGCTGCAGCTTGATGACCTTCGTCTGGTCAGGGAGAGAGAGTGAGGAGGTGGTCACTCTGGGGTCACAGGGGACAGAGAAATGGGTCACAGTCAGGAGAGGGAAGGGGAAGAGTCAGGTACTAGAGAGTACCCCTGTGGCTGTACCCCTTGACAATAAGTACTCCTGTTTGAGTACTGTTGGGGGGACAGTCTACCTGGGGGAAGCGACAGTGGCCGTGCCTCTGGCACAGAGGCTGGCCCTGTGGCTCAGAAGAGTAGGGAAAGGAAGAGGAAGGCAGTAGTGATAGGGGACTCAGGTGATTCTGTGGACACAGGAAAGAAAGTCGGATGGTATTTTGCCTCCCAGGTGCCAGGGTCCGGGATGTATCTGATCGCGTCCAAGTTATCCTGCGGTGGGAGGGAGAACAGTTAGAGGTCGTGGTACATATTGGTACCAATGACACAGGTAGGAAAAGGGAAGAGGTCCTGAAAGAAAACTACAGGGAGTTAGGAAGGAATTTGAAAAGCAGGACCTCAAAGGTATTAATCTCGGGATTACTGCCTGTGCCACGCAACAGTGAGAATAGGAATAGAATGAGGTGGAGGATAAATGCGTGGCTGAGGGATTGGAGCAGGGGGCAGAGATTCAGATTTCTGGATCATTGGGACCTCTTTTGGGGCAGGTGTGACCTGTACAAAAAGGACAGGTTGCACTTGAATCCCAAGGGGACCAATATCCTGGTGGGCAGGTTTGATGGAGCTGTTGGGGAGGGTTTAAACTAGTTTGGCAGGGGGTAGGAATCAGAATGTGAGTGCAGGGATAAAGGTAGAAGGACAAGGGCATGATGCTAAGAGTTCTGAGTTGATGAGGAAGGATAGGCAGGGAACAGAACATAATTGTAGCCAGTTAAGTCAGTTGAAATGTGTCTGTTTCAATGCTAGGAGTATTAGGAACAAGGAGGATGAACTTAGAGCATGAATTAGTACGTAGAACTACGATATTGTGGCCGTTACTGAAACTTGGTTGGAGGAAGGGCAGCATTGGATGATGCAGGTCCTGGGGTTCAGGTGTTTTAAAAGGAATAGGATGGGAGGTAGAAAAGGGGGGGAGTGGCATTGCTGGCCAGTGATAGTATAACAGCTATAGAAAGGAAGGAAGCTGCAGAAGGAGTGTCCATGGAGTCAGGCTGGGTGGAAGTCAGAAATAGGAAGGGATCAATCACTGTGCTGGGAGTAGTCTATAGGCCCCCAAATAGCCCTCGGGACACCGAGGAGCAGATAAGCAGGCAGATTTTAGAATGGAGCAGGAAATACAGGGTAGTAGTTATGGGTGATTTCAACTTCCCTCATATTGACTGGCACCTCCTGAGTGCAAGGGGGATAGATGGGGCTGAATTTGTCTGGCGTGTTCAAGAAGGATTCCTGACACAGTATGTGGACCAGCCGACGAGAGGAGAGGCTATACTGGATCTAGTTCTGGGTAATGAACCTGGTCAGGTGACAAACCTCTTGGTGGGGGAGCATTTTGGTGAGAGTGACCACAACTCCTTTAGCTTCAGCATAGCTATGGAAAGGGATAAAATCAGACAAAATGGTAAAGTGCTTAACTGGGGAAGGGCTAACTTTGAAGGGATGAGGCAGGAACTAGCAAGAGTAAATTGGAAACAGATGTTCAAAGGGGAAAGCACAGAAGTAATGTGGGAGAAGTTTAGGGACCACTTGAGCTGGGTTCAGAATAGGTTTGTCCCACTGAGGCAAGGAAAAATTGGTAGGAAAAGGGAACCGTGGCTGACAAAACATGTGAGACAACTCGTCAAGAGGAAAAAGGAAGCATATGTAAGATATAAGAAGCAGGAAGTAGGAGGAGCTTATGAGAAATATAGGGTAGCCAGGAAGGACTTAGGAGAGCTTGAAGGGGGCATGAGAAAGCCTTGGCATGTAGGATTAAGGAGAATCCCAAGGCATTCTATGCGTATGTGAAGAATAGGAGGATGACGAGAACGAAGGTGGGACTGCTAAAAGATAAAGAGGGCAACATGTGCTTGGAAGCGGAGGAGGTTGGGGAGGTCCTAAATGAATACTTTGCTTCAGTATTCACAAGTGAAAAGGATCTAGATCAAGATGAGGTCGAATTAGAGCGGGCCTGTGTGCTGGACAATGTGGAGATTAAGGAAGAAGAAGCGTGCTGGATCTTCTTAAAAACATTAAGATTGATAAATCCCCAGGGCCGGTTATGATACACCCCAGGTTGTTGTGGGGATTGAGAGAAGAGATCGCAGGAGCATTAGCTATGATCTTTGAATCCTCTTTGGCTGCAGGGGAAGTGCCGGAGGACTGGAGAATGACAAATGTAGTTCCCTTGTTTAAAAAAAGTAATAGGGAGAAACCTGGTAACTATAGACCAGTGAGTCTTACGTCATTGGTATGCAAACTACTGGAAAGGATTCTTAAGGATAGGATCTACGAACATTTGGAGAAGTACAGTCTACTCATGGATAGTCAACATGGCTTTGTGAAGGGAAGATTGTGCCTCACGAGCCTGATTGAGTTTTTTGAAGAGGTAACAAAAGCAATTGATGAGGGTAGGGCAGTGGATGTGGTCTACATGGACTTTAGCAAAGCATTTGACAAGGTCCCTCACGAGAGACTCATCCAGAAAATCATGAGGCATGGGATAAGTGGAACCTTGGCTGTTTGGATAAAAAATTGGCTTAAAGGAAGAAAGCAGAGGGTAGTTGTGGAAGGAAAGTATTCTGCCTGGAGGTCAGTGACTAGTGGAGTGCCGCAGGGATCTGTCGTGGGACCACTGCTATTTGTGATTTTTATAAATGACCTGGATGTAGAGGCGGAAAGATGGGTGAGTAAGTTTGTGGATGATACGAAGATTGGAGGAGTTGTGGATGGAGCTGTAGGTTGTCGAAGGTTACAAGAGGATATAGACAGGCTGCAGAGTTGGGCAGAAAAATGGCAGATGGAGTTCAATCCGGACAAGTGTGAGGTGATGCATTTTGGAAGGACAAACCAGAAGACTGAGTACAGGATTAATGGTCAGTTACTTAAGAGTGTGGATGAACAAAGGGACCTTGGGATTCAAATCCATACATCCCTCAAGGTCGCTGCACAGGTTGATAGGGTAGTTAAGAAGGCCTATGGGATGCTAGGCTTCATTAACAGGGGGATTGAGTTCAAGAGTAGCGAGGTCATGTTGCAACTCTACAAATCTCTGGTGAGACCGCATTTAGAGTATTGTGTTCAATTCTGGTCACCTCATTATAGGAAGGATGTGGAAGCTATGGAGAGAGTGCTGAGGAGATTTACCAGGATGTTGCCTGGTTTGGAGAACAAGTCATATGAAGCAAGTTTAGCAGAGCTGGGACTTTTCTCTTTGGAGTGTAGAAGAATGAGAGGGGACTTGATAGAAGTCTACAAGATTGTGAGAAGCATAGATAGGGTGGATAGGCGGTACCTGTTTCCCAGGGCACCAATAGCAAACACCAGAGGGCATATGTACAAAATTAAGGGAGGGAAGTTTAGGGGAGACATCAAGGGTAAGTTTTTTTTACACAGAGGGTTGTGAGTGCCTGGAATGACTTGCCAGGGATGGTGGTGGAGGCTAAAGCATTAGGGGTATTTAAGAGCCTCTTGGACAGGCACATGGATGAAAGAAAAATGGAAGGTTATGGGGTAGTGTGGGTTTAGTACTTTTTTTTAAGGATTATATGGGTTGGCACAACATGGAGGGCTGAAGGGCCTGTACTGTACTGTAGTGTTCTATGGTTCTATGGGGTATAGGGTTGAAGGGAATCTGGAATCAACCATTATGAAATGACGGAGTGGACTCAATGGGCTGAATGGTGTATCCTGCTCCTAAGTCTTATGATCTAACCTCTGCTTAAATATACATAAAGACTTAACCTCCACAGCTGCTTGTGGCAACAATCTCCACAGATTCACCATTCCCTGGCTAAAGAAATTCGTCCTCATCTCTGTTCTAAAAGGACCCCCTCTATTCTGAGACTCTGATCTCTGGGTCTTAGATTCCCCCACCATAGGAAACATACTGTCCCCATCTACTCTATCAAGGCCTTTTACCATTCAATAGGTTTCAATTAGGTCACACCTCATTCTTCTGAATTGTAGTGAATACCGGCACAGAGCCATCAAATGCTGTTCATATGACAAGCCATTCGATCTAGTAATTGTTTTTGTGACCTCCTTTGAATCCTCTCCAGTTTCAGAATGTCCTTTCTGAGATAAGGGACCCAAAACTGCTCATAATACTCCATGAGGCCTCACCAGTGCTTTATAAATTCTCAACATTACTACCTTGCTTTTAAATTCAAGTCCTCTTGAAATGAATGCTAACATTGCATTTACCTTCCTCACCACAGACTCAACCTGCAAATTAACCTTCAGGAAATCCTTTTGTGCCACAGATTTTTGTATTTTTCTACATTTATAAAATTGTCTACCCTTTCATTTCTTCTATCAAAGTGCTGACCATACACTTCCTGACACTGTATTCCAGCTGGCTCTTCTTTGCCCATTCTCTTAATCTGCTTAAGTCCTCTGCAGCCTCTCTGCTTCCTCAAAACTACCTGTTCCTCCACCTATCTTCATATCATTTGCAAACTTTGCAATAAAAAGCCATCAATTCCATCAACCAAGTCATTGACATATAATGTAAAAAGAAGGGGGCCCTACACAGACCCCTGTGGAACACCACTGGTCACCGCATTCAGCCAGAAAAGGCTCCCTTTATTAAATCACACTCTTTTTCTCATGTCAATCAGTCACTACTTTATCCATGCCAGAATAATATATCACTCATATATATCATGAAATATATTGTTTAGCAGCTGCAGTACATTGCAATAGATAATAATAAGAAACTATAAATTAAAGCAAGTATATATATTAATTAAGTTAGGTAAATAGTGCAAAACAGGAGGGAAAAATAGTAGTGCGTATAGGTTCATAGTCCATTCAGAAATCTGATGATGGAGGGTAAGAAGCTGTTCCTAAAATACTGAGTGTGTGTCTTCAGTCTCCTGTACCACCTCCTTGATGGTAGCAATGAGAACAGGGTGTGTTCTGCATGATAGGGGTCCTTAATGATGGGTGCTGTCTATTGAAGGTGACAGGGCAGATGCTGGGATCTATTCACCCATGGGAAATTCTTGGATAGGGACAAAAGGGGTGGTCATTTACCATTGAGGTAATCATAAACAGAGTAACACACACAAAATTCTGGAGGAACTCTATCTACACTTTCTGACTATCTACACTATCTGACTGACTATCTACACGATCTGACTCTATTTACACTATCTGACTGACTATCTACACTATCTCTGCCTCTCATGGTTTTTAAATTGCTGTTATTTATAGATATGAAATATCTCCCCTCAGCCTCAGACTCTCCCTACTTAGACAAAGTTGGATTGTTTTCTCTGAATGTCAGAAGCTGAGGGGCCAAACAGCTGGTATTTTATCATCTTATCCCAGGGTGGAAATGTCAAATATTGACGATACTGGTTTAAGTGAGGGAAGGAAAGTTTTTACGCACACTGTGTATGTGTGTGTGTGGTCTTGTATTCTAGACCACTTGAAATGAATGCTAACATGGCATTTGCCTTCCTCACCACCAGCTCAACCTGCAAGTTAACCTTCAGGATGTTCTGCACAAGGACTCCCAAGTCCCTCTGCATCTCAGATTCCTGGATTTTTTTCCCGTTTAGAAAATAGTCCACACATTGATTTCTACTACCAAAGTGCATGACCATGCATTTTCCAACATTGTATTTCATTTGCCACTCTCTTGCCTATTCTCCTAATCTAAATCCTTCTGCATCCTACCTGTTTCCTCAACACTACCTGCCCCTCCACCAATCTAAGTATCATCTGCAAACTTGGCAACAAAGCCATCTATTTCATCGTCTAAATCATTTACATACAGCATAAAAAGAAGCGGTCCCAACACTGACCCTTGCAGAACACTACTAGTCATTGGCAGCCAACCAGAAAAGGATCTTTTTATTCCCACTCGCTGCTTCCTACCAATCAGCCAATGCTCTAACATGTTAGTAACTTTCCTGTAACGATCTTCAATCGTTTGTAACCTGCCAGCGTTTTGTATGTCACTCCAGATCCCAGCAGCGGCTGTATCTATGTCTACAGGGAGATGGGTTTAGTTCCGAATGACATCAGGGTAAGCACGAACATGGATGGGCTGAACGGCATGTTCCTGTGCTGTACAGTTATATCGGGAGATGGTGGGCGATGAGGAACCGGCACACAGCAGGAGATGGGCCAGGGTGCGTTCCCTCCCCTTCCTTACACACTCCACCGTGCATCCCTTTGACCTGGAACCCTCTCCATGGGGCTCCTCTACCCTGACTGCCCTGGGCATGGCGGTGCCGCCAGAGTGGAGGGAGCCTGGTGCTCACCCTCCTGCTCTCCCCAAGGTCACTGCGGCACCGCCGTCACCCAGTGCCCGGGACTCACCATCACGCCGCTCAGCAGCGGAAGAAAGGGCTCAGACAACCGATTGGTTCCTGATTCTGCTGTCGGTCCTGGTCCTGGTCGCGCTGCGGTGTGGACCTCAACTCGGCGTCAGCAAACTGAGTGTGGCTGCGGTTTGCGGCTGCGGATTGCGGACGGCAGGTGTGGACTCCGCAGTCGGGGGGCCAGGGACGGGCGGGGCTCCCGGAGGTTCCGCAGATAATTTGCGGGGGGAGGGGGTGGAATGAAGTGCTTCGAAAGAACCCCCAAGGCCGTTCGGCCCATCTCTTCAGCGCGAGTTGCGAAAGCAGACTTCTGTGCACTCCAGTCCTGAGCGATAGTTTTTGCTGTCCTGTTATAGGAAAGACGTGGTAAAACTGATAAGAATGCAGAAGAGACTTAGAGGATATTCCCAAGGTTAGAGCATCTGAGTTATGGAGAGAGGTTGGCCGGGCTGTATATTTATTTCTTGCAATTTAGGAGAACGAGGAGCGAGTGTTTAAAATGATGAGAAGCATAGAAACGGTAGACTATAGCAGTCTCTTCCCCAGAGCAAAGGAGTCCAAAACCAGGGGGATAGATTTAGGATGAGAAGAGAAATAATGAAAAGGATCTGAGGGGCAATATTTTCACCCAGAGGGTGGAGAGCCTCTGCAACAAGCTGCAGAGGAAGTAGTTGAAGCAGGTGCAATAGAATCTTTTAAGGCTAACTTGAACAGAGACATGGAGTGAAAGAGGTGAGGGTCCGTGGGTTACTTTGTTACTCAAGTGAGGATTGGTGGCAGGTGATCAGGGTTAGGTTACAGGAAAGAGGAATAAGATGGAATTTCTCTGAATGCTAGTAGCGACTGGATGGACTGATAAGACTCCTATGCTGTGAGAAAATATGGAAAACTAGTGTATGTGCGTAGTTCTTGTGATTAATATTGTGACTCTCCATGTATGTGTGTGTCTGTTGTAGGTATATTCAAATTTCAAAACAAATTCAAAGCAAATTTTATTATGAAAGTACATATATTGTCACTATATACAACCCTGAGATTTATTTTCTTGCTGGCATACTTAACATTTCCATAGAATAATAACTGTAACAGAATCAATGAAAGACAGCCCAACCACAGCATTCAACCAGAATGCAAAAGACACCAAACTGTGCAAATACAAAAAGAATAAACACTAATAAATCATATAAGCAAAATAAGCAATACATATTGAGGACATGAAATGAACAGTCCTTGAACATGAGTCAGTTGATTGTGGGAATATTTAAGACCATAAGACAAAGGAGCAGAATTAGGCCATCTGGCTCATTGAGTCTGTTCCATCATTCAATCATTGCTGATCTTTTTTTCCCCTCCTCAACCCCATTCCCCGGACTTGTCCCAGTAACATTTGATTCTGTGTCCTATCAATCTCTGCCTGAAATACTCCCAATGACCTGGCCTCCACAAATGCCTATGGAAACAAATTCCACAAATTTACTACCCTCTGGCTAAAAAATTTTCTCCTCACCTCTGTTTTTAATGGACAACCCTCTAACCCGAGGCTGTGCCCTCTTGTCCTAGACTCCCCCACCATGGGAAACATCCTTTCCACATCTACACTTTTAGCCCTGTTAACATTTGAAATGTTTCAATGAGATCCCCCCTCATCCTTCTGAACTTCAGCGAGTACAGTCCTAGAGCCATCAAACCTTTTTCGTATGATAAATTTTTCATACCTGGAATCATCCCTGTGAACCGCCTCTGGACCCTCTCCAATGCCAGCACATCTTTTCTAAGGTAATGAGCCCTAAACTGTTCACAATACTCAACGTGAGGCCTCACCAGCGCCTTAAAAAGCCTCAGCATCACATCCTCGCTCTTGTATTCAAGACCTCTTGAAATTAATGCTAACATTGCATTTGCCTTCCACACCACCGACTCAACTTGCAAGTTAACCTTTAGGGTACTCTGCGCAAGGACTCCCATGTCCCTTTCCATCTCAGATTTTTGGATTTTCTCCCTATTTAGACAATAGTCTGCACATTTATTTCTACTACCAAAGTGCATGACCATGCATTTTCCAACATTGTATTTAATTTGCCACTTTCTTGTCCATTCTCCTAATCTAATTCCTTCTTCAGCCTATCTGTTTCCTCAACACTACCTGCCCCCTACCAACCTTCATATCATCTGCAAACTTGGCAACAAAGCCATCTGTTCCATCATCTAAATCATTGATATACAATATAAAAAGAAGTGGTTCCAACACCGACTCCTGTGGGACACCGCTAGTTACTGGCAGCCAGCCAGTAAAGGATCCTTTTATTCCCACTCTCTGCCTCCTACCAATCAGCCAATGCTCTAACCACATTAGTAACTTTCCTGTGATACTGTAGGCTCTTAACTTGGTAAGCAGCCTCATGTGTGGCTTTCTGAAAGTCCAAGTATACAACGTTCACTGCATCCCTATTATCTTTCCTACTTGTAATCTCCTTTAAGAATTCCAACAGGTTTATCAGGCAAAGCTTTCCTTTAAGGAAATCATGCTGACTTTATCCTCTCTTGTCCTGCGTCACCAAGTACTCCATAACCTCATCCTTAACAATTGACTCCAACATGTTATGGATGCGATGGGAGGTGAGGAACTCAATACAATAGCTATCACTAAAGAGATAGTGCTGAGCAAACTTCTGGGCCTGAAGATAGACAAGTCCCCTGGTCCTGATGGAATGCATTCCAGGGTACTGAAAGAAATGACAGCGGCTATAGTAGAGGCTTTTGTGATGATTTACTAAAATTCTTTGGACTCTGTCCGGGCAGGTCCCAGCAGATTGGAAGATGGTGAATGCCACGCCACTGTTCAAAAAATGATGTAGGCAAAAGGAGGGTAACTATAGGCCAGTTAGTTTAACATCTGTAGTTGGGAAAATGTTTGACGCTATCATTAAAGAAGAAATAGTGAGATATCTGAAAAGAAATGGATCTATCAGGCAGATGCAGCATGGATTCAGCAAAGGCAGGTCCTGTTTGACAAACTTACTGGAGTTTTTTGAGGATCTAATGAACGCAGTGAATAGAGGAGGACAGATGGACATTATTTACTTGGATTTCCAGAAAGCGTTCGATAAGGCGCCACGTAAAAGTCTTATCTATTAGATAAGGATGCATAGGGTTGGGGTGATATTTTAGCATGGATAGAGGATTGGTTAACAAGTAGAAAGCAGAGAGTTGGATAAAGAGAGTTGGAGAATTGGAACGGGAGTCATTTTGATTTTTTCTTCTCATCGGAGTTAAGAGAGGCGGGACTGCGCAGGCGTGTGACGTCGGGCAGTGAAGCGCGGAAGATTTAAAAATTCAGAAATCCTGATTCGGGTTTAATTTGGAGAAGGAAGTCTGAGAATTGTAACCGGAGTGCTGCTGGAGCCATTTTGATTTTTTCTTCTCATCGGGGTTAAGAGAGGCGGGACTGCACAGGCATGTGACGTCGGGCAGTGAAGCACAGAAGACTTAAAAAGGACACAAACTTATACAGCGGGCAGCAGAGTGAGCCCGGGAGCAGAAGGTTTAAAGGCTTCGGCTCGATGGGCTTAGGCAGAAACGGGCAAGGCAAGGTAGGTTTAGTTTTCAATTTTTCCTGTTATTTGAGAAAAGGGGGAATTATGAGTGTGAGGGCAGCTTGTTGTTCTCAGTGTCTGATGTGGGAAGTCCTGGAGTCTCCTAGCCTCCCGGACGTCCACATCTGCACCAGGTGCGCCGAGCTGCAGATCCTAAGGGACTGTGTTAGGGAACTGGAGCTGCAGCTCAATGACCTTTGTCTGGTCAGGGAGAGTGAGGAGTTGATAGAGAGGAGTTACAGGCAGATGGTCACAGCAGGGCCATGTGAGGCAGACAGCTGAGTCACGGTTAGGAGAGGGAAGGGGAAGGATCAGGTACTAGAGAGTACCCCAGTGGCTGTACCCCTTGACAATAAGTACTCCTGTTTGAGTACTGTTGGGGGGGGGGACAGCCTATCTGGGGGAAGCAACAGTGGCCATGCCTCCAGCACAGAGTCCGGTCCTGTAGCTCAGGAGGGTAGGGAAAGGAAGAGGAAGGCAGATGTAATAGGGGACTCGATAGTCAGGGAGTCAGATAGGCGATTCTGTGGACGCAATCAGGAGACCCGGATGGTAGTTTGCCTCCCTGGTGCCGGGGCCCGGGATGTTTCTGATCGTGTCCAAGATATCCTGAAGTGGGAGGGTGAGGAGCCAGAGGTCGTGGTACATATAGGAACCAATGACATAGGTAGGAAAAGGGAAGAGGTCCTGAAAGGAGAATATGGGGAGTTAGGAAGGCAGTTGAGAAGGACTGCAAAGTTAGTAATCTCAGGATTACTGCCTGTGCCACGCAACAGTGAGAGTAGGAATGGAATGAGGTGGAGGATAAATGCATGGCTGAGGGATTGGAGCAGGGGGCAGGGATTCAAGTCTCTGGAATATTGGGACCTCTTTTGGGGCAGGTGTGACCTGTACAAAAAGGACGGGTTGCACTTGAATCCTAGGGGGACCAATATCCTGGCCGGGAGATTTGCAAAGGCTACTGGGAGACTTTAAACTAGAATGGTTGGGGGGGGGGGGGGTGGGAATCAAATTGAAGAAACTAGGAGAGAGGAGGTTAGTTCACAAATAGAGAAAGCTAGCAGACAGTGTGTGAGGGAGGATAGGCAGGGATAAACAGAGAGTAAGAGGTGGAGAGTTTCTTAAATGCATCTATTTTAATGCTAGGAGCATTGTAAGAAAGGTGGATGAGCTTAGAGCATGGATTGATACCTGGAACTATAATGTCATAGCTATTAGTGAAATGTGGTTGTAGGAGGGGTGTGATTGACAACTAAATATTCCTGGATTTTGTTCTTCAGGCATGATAGAATTGGAGTGGCAAGAAGGGGAGGTGTTGCATTGCTTGTCAGAGAAAATATTACAGCGGTGCTTTGGCAGAATAGATTAGAGGGCTCATCTAGGGAGACTATTTGGGTGGAATTGAGGAATGGGAAAGGTGTAGTAACACTTATAGGGGTGTATTATAGACCACCTAATGGGGAGCAAGAATTGGAGGACAAATTTGTAAGGAGATAGCAGATATTTGTAGTAAGCACAAAGTTGTGATTGTGGGAGATTTTAATTTTCCACACATAGACTGGGAAGCCCATACTGTAAAAGGGTTGGATGGTTTGGAGTTTGTAAAATGTGTGCAGGATAGTTTTTTGCAGCAATACATAGAGGTACCAACTAGAGAAGGGGCAGTATTGGATCTCCTGTTAGGGAATGGGATAGCTCAGGTGATGGAGGTATGTGCTGGGGAGCACTTCGGTTCCAGTGATCACAATGCCATTAGTTTCAAAATAATTATGGAGAAGTATAGGACTGGACCCAGGGTTGAGATTTTTGATTGGAGAAAGGCTAACTTTGAGGAGATGCGAAAGGATTTAGAAGGAGTGGATTGGGACAATTTGTTTTATGGGAAGGATGTAATAGAGAAATGGAGGTCATTTAAAGGTGAAATTTTGAGGGTACAGAATCTTTATGTTCCTGTTAGGTTGAAAGGAAAGGTTAAAAGTTTGAGAGAGCCAAGGTTTTCAAGGGATATTGGAAACTTGGTTCAGAAAAAGAGAGAGATCTACAATAAATATAGGCAGCATGGAGTAAATGAGGTGCTCAAGGAATATAAAGAATGTAAAAATAATTTTAAGGAAGAAATTAGAAAAGCTAAAAGAAGATATGAGGTTGCTTTGGCAAGTAAGGTGAAAACAAATCCAAAGGGTTTCTACAGTTATATTAATAGCAAAAGGATAGTGAGGGATAAAACTGGTCCCTTAGAGAATTAAAGTGGACAGCTATGTGTGGAGCCAAAAGAAATTAGGGAGATTTTGAACAATTTCTTTTCTTCGGTATTCACTAAGGAGAAGAATATTGAATTATGTAAGGTAAGGGAAACAAGTAGGGTAGTTATGGAAACTATGATGATTAAAGAGGACGAAGTACTGGCACTTTTAACGAATATAAAAGTGGATAAGTCTCCAGGTCCTGACAGGATATTCCCTAGGACCTTGAGGGAAGTAAGTGTAGAAATAGCAGGGGCTCTGACAGAAATATTTCAAATGTCATTAGAAACGGGGATGGTGCCGGAGGACTGGTGTATTGCTCATGTGGTTCCATTGTTTAAAAAGGGTTCTAAGAGTAAACCTAGCAATTATCGGCCTGTCAGTTTGACGTCACTGGTGGGTAAATTAATGGAAAGTATTCTTAGAGATGGTATATATAATTATCTGGATAGACAGGGTCTGATTAGGAGCAGTCAACATGGATTTGTGCGTGGAAGGTCATGTTTGACAAATCTTATTGAAGTTTTTGAAGAGGTTACTAGGAAAGTTGATGAGGGTAAAGCAGTAGATGTTGTGTATATGGACTTCAGTAAGGCCTTTGACAAGGTTCCACATGGAAGGTTAGTTAGGAAGGTTCAATCGTTAGGTATTAATATTGAAGTAGTAAAATGGATTGGACAGTGGCTGGATGGGAGATGCCAGAGAGTAGTGGTGGATAACTGTTTGTCAGGGTGGAGGCCGGTGACTATTGGTGTGCCTCAGGGATCTGTACAGGGTCCAATGTTGTTTGTCATATGCATTAATGATCTGGATGATGGGGTGGTAAATTGGGTTAGTAAGTATGCAGATGATACTAAGGTAAGTGGCGTTGTGGATAATGAAGTAGGTTTTCAAAGCTTGCAGAGAGATTTAGGCCAGTTAGAAGAGTGGGCTGAAAGATGGCAGATGGAGTTTAATGCTGATAAGTATGAGGTGCTGCATTTTGGTAGGACTAATCAAAATAGGACATACATGGTAAATAGTAGGGCATTGAGGAATGCAGTAGAACAGAGTGATCTAGGAATAATGGTGCATAGTTCCCTGAAGGTGGAATCTCATGTGGATAGGTTGGTGAAGAACGCTTTTGGTATGTTGGCCTTTATAAATCAGAGCATTGAGTATAGGAGTTGGGATGTAATGTTAAAATTGTACAAGGCATTGGTAAGGTCAAATTTGGAGTATTGTGTACAGTTCTGGTCACCAAATTATAGGAAAGATGTCAACAAAATAGAGAGAGAGTACAGAGGAGATTTACTAGAATGTTACCTGGATTTCAGCACCTAAGCTACAGAAAAAGATTGAACAAGTTAGGTCTTTATTTTTTGGAGTGTAAAAGGTTGAGGGGGGACTTGATAGAGGTACTTAAATTATGAGGGGGATAGATAGAATTGACGTAGATAGGCTTTTCCCATTGAGAGTAGGGGAGATTCAAACAAGACGACATGAGTTGAGAGTTAAGGGGCGAAAGTTTAGGGGTAACACGAGGGGGAACTTCTTTACCCAGAGAGTGGTAGCTGTGTGGAACAAGCTTCCAGTAGAAATGGTAGAGGAAGGTTTGATTTTGTCATTTAAAAAAAAAAATTGGATAGGTATATGGACAGGAAAGGAATGGAGGTTTATGGGCTGAGTGCAGGTAGGTGGGACTAGGTGAGAGTAAGCGTTCGGCACAGACTAGAAGGGCCAAGATGGCCTGTTTCTGTGCTGTAATTGTTATATGGTTATATGGTTACATGGATGTTACTCTGGTTGGCAATCAATAGTGAGCGGTGTGCTGCAGGGATCAGTGCTGGGCCCGCAACTGTTCACAATATACGTTAACAATCTGAAAGAGGAGACCGAGTGTAGTGTATCTAAGTTTGCTGTTGATACTAAATTGAGTGGAAAAGCAAATTGTGCAGAAGATATGGAGAGCTGCAGAGAGATATAGATAGGTTAAGTGAATGGGCAAGGGTCTGACAGATGGAATACAATGTTGGTAAATGTGAAGTCCTCCACCTTGGAAGGATAAGTGAAAGAGCAGTTTATTATTTAAATGGTAAAACAATTGCAGCATGCTGCTGTGCAGAGGGACTTGGGAGTACTTGTGCATGAATCACAAAAGGTTGGTTTGCAGGTGCAGCACGCTGTCAAGAAGGAAAATGGAATGTTGGCCTTCATTGCTAGAGGGATTGAATTTAAAAGCAGGGAGTTTATGCTGCAACTGTATAGTGTACTGTTGAGGCCGTACCCGAATACTGCATGCAGTTCTGGTCTCCTTACTTGAGGAAGGATATACTGGCTTTAGAGGTGGTGCAGAGGAGGATCACCAGGTTAATTCCAGAGATGATGGGATAGAGTATGAGGAGAGTTTGAGTCACTTGGAATTCAAAAGAATGAGAGGAGATCTTATGGATACATATAAAATATGAAAGGGATAGATGAGATTGAGGCAGGAAAGTTGTTTCCACTGGTAGGTGAGACTAAAACTAGGGGACATAGCCTCTAGATTCAGGGGAGTAGATTTAGGACAGAGATGAGGAACTGTTTTTCCCAGAGAGTGGTGAATCTGTGGAATTCTCTGCCCAATGACGCAGTGGAGGACACCTCAGTAAATATATTTAAGACATGGTTGGATAGATTTTTGCATAGTAGGGGAATTAAGGGTTATGGGGTAAAGGTAGATGGGCCAGTTAAGCTATGATCTTATTGAATGGTGGAGCACACTCGATGGACCACCTGGCCTGCTCCTGTTTCTTATGTTCTTATTATGTACATCTTCCCAGCCGCTGAGGCCAGGCTAACTGGTCTATAATTTCCTTTCTGCTGCCTTCCTCCTTTCTCAAAAAGTGGAGTGACATTTGTAATTTTCCAGTCCACTGGTACCATGCCAGAGGCCAATGATTTTTGAAAGGACATTACTAATGCTTCCACAATGTCTACCACTACCTCTTTCAGAACCCTGGGATGCAGTTCATCCCGTCCTGGTGACATATGTACCTTTAGGTCTTTCAGCTTTTTCAGCACTTTCTCCTTTGTAATAGTAACTGCACTCACTTCCCTTCCTTCACACACTACAGCATTGCAAGTGTCATCCACAGTGAAGACGGATGCAAAATCCTCTTTTAGTTCATCTGCCATCTCCTTGTCCCCTGATATTATTTCTCCAGCCTCATTTTCTAGCCATCCTATATCCACTCTGATCTCTCTGTTATTTTTTCCACACTTGAAAAAGCTTTTACTATCCATTTTGATATTGTTTGCTAGCTTGCTTTCATATTTCATCTTTTCCCTTCTAATGCTTCTCTAGTTGCTCTCTATAGGTTTTTCAAAGCTTCCCAATCCTCTATCTTCCCACTAATTTTTGCTTTGTTGTATGCCCTCTCTTTTGTTTTTACATTAGCTTTGACTTCCCTTGTCAACCACAGTTGTACTATTTTGCCATTTGAATATTTCTTTTTTTTTAAAATATATCCATCCTGCAACTTCCTCATTTTCCCCAGAAACTTCCTTGCCAGCAGCCCCTTCCAATTTACTTTGGCCAACACCTCTTTCATACCACTGTAATTTCCTTTGCTCCTCTGAAATACTGCTATGTCACACTTCTCCCTATCAAATTTCAAGTTGAACTCAATCATATTGTGATCACTGCCTCCTAAGGGCTCTTTTGTAGGATTTTCTGTTCAAGGGCACTGTGATGCAACCACTAATACTACACTACACCAGCTAAACTACAGCCAGTATACACTCCACTACACATCTATAGAATTTTGTTGAAGTTTTACATGTCATGTTGAATCTCCACAAACTCCTAAAGAAGTAGAGGCACTGGTGTGCTTTCTTCAAAATTTGTCTGCTGAGGGCTATATCTGTGGCATTTAAGTCTGGCGACCTAGGTCTGTACCAGGAAACCAGGTATGATGTGAAGGGCTAGTTCAAGAGCAAATAAACAATTCTGAGTGAGGCTGAAAGTGATGTTGGATACAAGTTAACTCTGGCAGGGTTTGCAGGACATTACTTATAAAGTGAAACCCAATAGTATGAATGGCAGCAATACTTCACTACCAGTCAAGCTCAGTGCTTCTTATGCCCAGTTTGGAAGAGAGAATATAACTACAGCTGTGAAGATCTCAGCTGCTCCCAGTGACCCTGTGATCTCTGTCTCAGAGGCTGACGTCAGGCTATCTTTCAGGAGGATGAATCCAGGCCCCGATGGAGTACCTGGTAAGGCTCTGAAAACTTTTGCCATCATTCCCACAGTCCTTATCAATAAGCTACAGAACCTGGGCCTCTGTATCTCCCTCTGCAAGTGGATCCTCAACTTCTTAAGTGGAAGACCACAATCTGTTCAGATTGGTGATAGTATCTTCTCTTCACTGACGATCAACACTGGCTCACCTCAGGGACGTGTGACCACTGCTCTACTCTCTCTATATCTATGACTGTGTGGCCAGGCATAGCTCAAATGCCATCTATAAATTTGCTGATGATACATCCATTGTTGGCAGAATCTCAGATGGCGACGAGAGGGCATACAGGAGTGAGATATATGAGCTAGATGAGTGGTGTCACAGCAACAATCTTGCATTCAGCAACAGTAAGATCAGCGAGTTGATTGTGGACTTCAGAATGAGTAGATGAGGGAACACAAACCAATCCTCAAAGGGATCAGAAAGAGAAAGAGTGAGTAATTTTAAGTTCCTGGCTGTCAAGATCTGTGAGAATCTAACCTGGTCCCAAATGCGGCTATAAAGAAGACAAGACAACCAGCTATATTTTATTAGGAGTTTGTCACCTAAAACACATGAAAATTTCAATAGATGTACTACGGAGAGCATTCTGACAGCTGCATCACTGGTCTGGGGGACACTATTATGCATGTTTGAAAGAAGCTACAGAAAGTTGTAAAACTAGTCAGCTCCATCTTGGGTACTAGTCAGTAGTATCCAAAATATCGTCAAGGACTGGTGCCTCAGAAGGGCAGCATCCATTATTAAGGACCCACTACAACTCAAGACATGCCCTCTTCTCATTGTTACTGTCAGGAAGGAGGTACGGAAGCCTGAAGGCATAGACCCAGTGAGTCAGGAGCAGCTTCTTCTCTTCTACCATCTGATTCCTAAATCGATATTGAACCTATGAACACTACCTCTCTCTTTTTATTATTTCTGCTTTTGCACTATTTTTAATTTAACTCTTTCATAGACATATATACGCTTACTGTAATTTATGTATTTATTCTATGTTATTATGTATTGCATTGTACTCCTGCCGTTACCTGAACAAATTTCATGATGTACCAGTGATATTAAACCTGTTTCTAATTCTGATAATTGCACCTGCATGCTGGGTCCAGGACAGGTCCTCCAAAATAATAGTGCTAACCTCTCCCCCTCTGATCCTCCAATGAGGATGGGCTCATGCACTTTTGTTTTCCTCTCCTGAAATTTATAATGTGCTCCTTGATCTTGCTGACATTGAGTAAAATGGTGTTGTTATCACACCACTCAGCCATCTTTGATTCCCACGATCCTGATTGAGAAGTTACAGAATCTGAGCCTCTGTACCTCCCTCTGTAATTTTAGATACTCGACTTCCTAACCAGAAGACCACAACTTGTATGGATTGTAGTGATACCATCTCCTCCTTCCTGACGATTAACACTGGTGCACCTCAGGGGTGTGTACTTGGCCCACTACTCTTCTCTCTCTATACCCATGAATGTGTGGCTAGGCAAAGCTCAAATACCATCTATAAATTTGTTGATGATACAACCATTGTTGATAGAATCTCAGATGGTGATGAGAGAGCGTACAGGAACAAAATTTGCCAGCTAGTGGAGTGGTGTTGCGGCAACAACCTGGCACTCAACGTTAGTAAGACAGAAGAGCTGATTGTGGACTTCAGGGAGGGTAAGACGAAGGAACACATACCAATCCTCAGCAGGATCAGAAGCAGAGAGAGTGAGCAGTTTCAAGTTCCTGGGTGTCAAGATCTCTGAGGATCTAACCTGGTCCCAACATATTGATGCAGTTATAAAGAAAGTAAGACAGCAACTATACTTCATTAGGAGTTTCAAGAGATTTGGTATGTCAACAAATACATTCAAAAACTTCTATAGATGTACTGTGGAGAGCATTCTGACAGGCTGCATCACTGTCTGGTATGACAATAGATAATAGGTGCAGAAGTAGACCATTCGGCCCTTCGAGCCTGCACGGCCATTCTGAGATCATGGCTGATCATCTACTATCAATACCCGGTTCCTGCCTTGTCCCCATATCCCTTGATTCCCCTATCCATAAGATACCTATCTAGCTCCTTCTTGAAAGCATCCAGAGAGTTGGCCTCCACTGCCTTCTGAGGCAGTGCATTCCACACCCCCATAACTCTCTGGGAGAAGAAGTTTTTGCTTAACTCTGTCCTAAATGACCTACCGCTTATTCTTAAACCATGCCCTCTGGTACTGGACTCTCCCGGCATCTGGAACATATTTCCTGCCTCTATCTTGTCCAATCCCTTAATAATCTTATATGTTGCAATCAGATCCCCTCTCAATCTCCTTAATTCCAGTGTGTACAAGCCCAGTCTCTCTAACCTCTCTGCGTAAGATAGTCCGGACATCCCAGGAATTAACCTTGTGGATCTACGCTGCACTTCCTCTACAGCCAGGATGTCCTTCCTTAACCCTGGATACCAAAACTGTACACAATACTCCAGGTGTGGTCTCACCAGGGCCCTGTACAAATGCAAAAGGATTTGCTTGCTCTTGTACTCAATTCCCTTTGTAATAAAGGCCAACATTCCATTAGCCTTCTTCACTGCCTGCTGCACTTGCTCATTCACCTTCAGTGACTGATGAACAAGGACTCCTAGATCTCTTTGTATTTCTCCCTTACCTAACTCTACACCGTTCAGATAATAATCTGCCTTCCTGTTCTTACTCCCAAAGTGGATAACCTCACTTATTCACATTAAACGTCATCTGCCAAGTATCTGCCCACTCACCCAGCCTATCCAAGTCACCCTGAATTCTCCTAACATCCTCATCACATGTCACACTGCCACCCAGCTTGGTATCATCAGCAAACTTGCTGATGTTATTCTCAATGCCTTCATCTAAATCGTTGATGTAAATCGTAAACAGCTGTGGTCCCAATACTGAGCCCTGTGGCACCCCACTAGTCACCACCTGCCATTCCGAGAAACACCCATTCACCGCTACCCTTTGCTTTCTATCTGCCAATCAGTTTTCTATCCATGTCAATATCTTCCCCCCAATGCCATGAGCTCTGATTTTACCCACCAATCTCCTATGTGGGACCTTATCAAATGCCTTCTGAAAATCGAGGTACACTACATCCACTGGATCTCCCTTGTCTAACTTCCTGGTTACATCCTCGAAAAACTCCAATAGATTAGTCAAGCATGATTTGCCCTTGGTAATCCATGCTGGCTCAGCCCAATCCTATCACTGCTATCTAGATATGCCACTATTTCATCTTTAATAATGGACTCTAGCATCTTCCCCACTACTGATGTTAGGCTGACAGGATAATAGTTCTCTGTTTTCTCCCTCCCTCCTTTCTTAAAAAGTGGGATAACATTAGCTATTCTCCAATCCTCAGGAACTGATCCTGAATCTAAGGAACATTGGAAAATGATTACCAATGCATCCGCAATTTCCAGAGCCACCTCCTTTAGTACCCTAGGATGCAGACCATCTGGACCTGGGGATTTGTCAGCCTTCAGTCCCATCAGTCTATTCATCACTGTTTCCTTCCTAATGTCAATCTGTTTCATTTCCTCTGTTACCCTATGTCCTTGGCCCATCCATACATCTGGGAGATTGCTTGTGTCTTCCTTAGTGAAGACAGATCTAAAGTACTTATTAAATTCTTCTGCCATTTCTCTGTTTCCCATAACAATTTCACCTAATTCATTCTTCAAGGGCCCAACATTGTTCTTAACTATCTTCTTTCTCTTCACATACCTAAAAAAGCTTTTGCTATCCTCCTTTATATTCCTGGCTAGCTTGTGTTCGTACCTCATTTTTTCTCCCCGTATTGCCTTTTTAGTTAAGTTCTGTTGTTCCTTAAAAATTTCCCAATCATCTGTCTTCCCACTCACCTTAGCTCTGTCATACTTCTTTTTTTTAATGCTATGCAATCTCTGACTTCCTTTGTCAACCACTGTGGCCCCTTTCCCCCCTTTGAATCCTTCCTTCTTCGGGGGATGAACTGATTTTGCACCTTGTGCACTATTCCCAAGAATACCTGCCATTGCTGTTCCACTGTCTTTTCTGCTAGGATATCCATCCAGTTAACTTTGGCCAGCTCCTTCCTCATGGCTCCATATTCTCCTTTGTTCAACTGCAACACTGACACCTCTGATCCTTCTCAAATTGCAGATATAAGCTTATCATATTATGGTCACTACCTCCTAATGGCTCCTTTACTTCAAGATCACTTATCAAATCCTGTTCATTACACAACACTAAATCCAGAATAGCCTTGTCCCTGGTCGGCTCTCTTACAAGCTGTTCCAAGAATGCAACCCGTAGGCACTCTACAAACTCCCTATACTGGGGTCCAGCACCAACCTGATTCTCCCAGTTCACCTGCATGTTGAAATCCACCATAACTACTGCGACATTACCTTTGCCACATGCCAATGTTAACTCCCTATTCAACTTGCACCCAATATCCATGCTACTGTTTGGGGGCCTGTAGACAACACCCATTAGGGTATTTTTGCCCTTACTGTTCCTCAGTTCTATCCACACAGACTCTACTTCTCCTGATCCTATGTCCCCCCTTGCAAAGGACTGAATCTCATTCCTCACCAACAGGGCCACCTCACCCCCTCTGCCCACATTTCTGTCCCTACGATAGCACGTATACCCTTGTACATTCATTTCCCAGGTCTGATCTCCCTGCAGCCATGTCTCCGTTATCCCAACAACATCATAGTTACCCATTCGCACCTGAGCTTCAAGCTCATCCACCTTATTTCTGACACTTCGTGCATTCAGATATAGAATTTTTAGCCCATTTCTCCTCTCTCTGTTTAAATCTCTGCCTATTGTGCTTAACCCAGCTCCCTGAACTCCCATCAGGCTATACGCCCCTTGAATTTTGTTGTCCTTCCTAAATTTACTTATTCTTTCTGTACATTTAACTCCATGTTCCGTCAGACCATCCCTCTGTACATGTGTCCTCCTTATCACTTGTTCTGCCTCACCTTTCTCTACTACACACTTAATATTCCGGAACCGTGTAGTCCCCACCTGTCCTTTATTCTTCATCTCACTATCCTCTCTCACATTCTGGATCCCTGCCCCCTGCAAATTTAGTTTAAACCCCCCGAGAAGCACTAGCAAACTTTCCTGCAAGAATGTTAGTACCGCTCCAGTTCAGGTGTAAGCCGTCCCGTCGGAACAGATCCCACCTTCCCTGGAACAAAGCCCAATTATCTAAACCTGAAGCCCTCCCTCCTGCACTATCCTCTCAGCCACTTATTAATCTGTATAATCCTTCTGTTCCTTGCCTCACTCGCACGTGGCACAGGTAGCAATCCTGAGATTGTTACCCTGGAGGTCCTGCCCTTCAGCTTCGCACCTAGCTCCCTGAACTCTCTACGCAGGACCCCCTCACTCATCCTACCCACGTCATTGGTCCCTACATGGACCACAACATCTGGGTTCTTGCCCTCCCTCTCGAGAATAACCTGCACCCGATCTGAGATGCCCCGGACCCCGGCACCAGGGAGGCAACATACCATCCGAGACTCCCGATCTTCCCCACAAAATCTCCTATCTGCCCCCCTGACTATAGAATCCCCTATCACTACCGCTCTCTTCTCTTCCCTCCTCCCCTTCCTAGTCGACGGTCCAACCTCAGTGCCAGAGACAGGACCACTGCAGCTTGTTCCTGGTAGGTCATCCCCACCAACAGTATCCAAAACAGTATACTTATTGTTGATGGGAACGGCCACAGGGGTGCTCTGCTCTCTCTGTCTGCTCCCCCTGCCTCTCTTGACTGTCACCCATTTGCCTACCTCCTGTCTTTTCGGTGTGACTGCCTCCCGATAACTCTTATCTATCTCTGCCTCTGCCTCTCGAATGATCCGTATGGGAGGGGCTACTGCACAGGACTGAAAGAAACTGCAGAGGGCTGTAAATCTAGTCGGCTCCATCTTGGGTACTAGCCTACAAAGTACCCAGGACATCGTTAGGGAGCGGTATCTCAGAAAGGCAGCTTCCATTATTAAGGACCTCCAGCACCCAGGGCATGCCCTTTTCTCACTGTTACCATCAGGTAGGAGATACAGAAGCCTGAAGGCACACACTCAGCGATTCAGGAACAGCTTCTTCCCCTCTGCCATCTGACGACCTCACTTTTAAAATATATATTAATTCTGTTTTCTGCATGATCTTTAATCTATTTCAATATATGTATACTGTACTTGATTTACTTACTAATTTATTATTATTTTTTGCTTCTATATTACATATAGCATTGTAGTTCTGCTGCTAAGTTAACAAATTTCATGACACATGCTGATTCTGATTCTGATTCTTCAGATTCTGATATTGAGTGCTGAGCTGCAGTCAATAAAGAGCATCCTAATGGATGTATCTTTGCTGTACAGATGTTCCAGGGTTGAGTGAAGAGCCAAGGACTTGGCATCTGCTGTGGACCTGTTGCTTCAGTAGGCAAAATGGAGCGGATCAAAGTTGCAAACAGGCGAGAGTTGATATGTTTCATCACCAAGTTCTCAAACATGTCACCACTGGGGATGCACAGGTAAATACTACTAATGGTTGATAGTAACTGAAGCAGGTCACCACACTCTTCTTGGGCACTGGTATAATTGAAGCCTGCTTGAAGCAGGTTTCAAGCAAGTGTAAGTATGAATGTGTGTTATTGTGTGTGAATCTGTATGCCTGAACACAAGCTTGTCAGTAAAGGAGATACAGGCATGAGAAAGTCTGCAGATGCTGGAAATCCAAAGCAACACCCACAATGCTGGAGGAACTCAGCAGCCCAGGCAGCATCTATGGAAAAGAGAAAACTGTTGATATTTTGGGCCAAGACCTCATCAGAAGCATCTTGGTCTGAACTGTCAACTGTTTACTCTTTTCCATGGATGCTGCCTGGCCTGCTGAGTTCCTCCAGCATTTTGTGTGTGCTGCCTTGGATTTGCAGCATTGCAGTTTTCTGGAGATGGTGAATTTGCTGCCCTTTGAGGCAGCAGAAGTACACTACCACCACCCTGTGGTTGAATGGTTTAAAGACATTCACATAGATTCAATCCTTGCTGCAGCTTGGGATGTTGCTAAAGGTCGGCAGGTGGGTTTGAAAAGTTACAGAACTGTTGGAGATGTGAAGTTAATTTGCACACAGTGCTAACAAACATATCATCTATGCTTTACCAGAACACAGAATATCACATATTTCTTACCTCCTCTGCATCTTCTTCACCACTATCACATCCAATCCAATGAAACTTCTCTCCACATTTTTCCACTGATATTGCATACAAATCAGTGAACCTCCTCTGTAGCTTCTCCAATGCTATCACATCCAACCAAGTTAATCTCCTTTCCACTTTCTCCACTGATATCACATCCAAACCAGTGAACCTCTTCTGTGCCTACTCTACCACTATCACTTCCAAACCAGTGAACTTCCTCTGTACCTACCCTACCGCTATCATTTCCAAACCCGTGAAACTCTTCTGCACCTTCAAAAGTGTTATCAGGTCCAGAGAACCTCCTCTGCACCTTCTCTGCTACTGTCACATCCTATTCAGTGAAACTGCACTGCACCTTTTCCACCGTTATCACATCCAACCTCATGACCTCCTCTGCACCATCTCCTCTGCTATCACATCCAACCAAGTGTACCTCCTTTGCATCTTCTCCACTGTTTTAAGATCTCCCCCACTGAAACTCCTCTGTACTTTTTCCACCACTATCACATCCAGCCCAGTGAAAATCCTCTGTAGCTTTACTGCTATCACATCAAATCTAGTTACCTCCTCTCCACCTTCACAGCTATTACATCCAAAGCAGTGAACCTTCTCTGTATCTGTTCCACCATTATCACATTCATAGGACAATAAGACATAGGAGCAGAATTAGACCATTTGGCCCATCGAGTCTGATCCGCCATTCAGTCATGGCTGATCCTTTTCTCCCCTCCTCAGCTTTACTCCCCTGTCTTCTCCCCATAACTTTTGATGCCAGGTCCAATCAAAAAGCTATCAAGCTCAGCCTTAAATACCACCTGGTCTCCACAGCTGCCAGTGGTAAAATAAATTCCACAAATTACCTCCCTTTGGGTAAAGAAATGCCTCTGTATCTCTGTTTTAAATGGTTACCCCTCTATCCTGAGATTCTGCCCTCTTGTCCTAGACTCTTTCACCATGGGAAACATCCTTTTCACATCTATTCTGTCTAGGCCTTTCACCATTCAACAGGTTTAAATGAGATACCACCCCCCCTCATCCTTCTAAGTTCCAGCAAGTATAGACACAGAGCCATCAAATGTTTCTCATATAATAATCCTTTCATTCCCGGAATCATCCATCTGAACCCTCTCCAATGCCAGCAGATCTTTTCTTAGATGAGGAGCCCAAAACTGTTCAAAACTGTTGGAGCTTAGAAAAATAGAGGGCTATGGGCAAGCCTATGTAGTTATAAGGTAAGGACATGTTCGGCACAGCTTTGTGGGCCGAAGGACCTGTATTGTGCTGTAGGTTTTCTATGTTCTATGTTCTAATACTCAAGGTGAGGCCTCACCAGTGCAGTACAAAGCCTTAGAATCACATCCCTGCTCTTACTTTCTAGACCTTTTGAAATTAATTCTAACATTGCATTTGCCTTCCTCACCATCAATACAACCTGCAAGTTAACCTTTAGGGTGTTCTGCACAAGAACTCCCAAGTCCCTTTGAATCTTAGATTTTTGAATTTTAACCCTGTTTAAAAAATAGTCTGCACATTTATTTCTCCTAACAAAGTGCATGAACATGCATTTTCCAACATTGTATTTCATTTGCCACTCTCTTGCCCATTCTCCTAATCTGTCTAAGTCCTTCTGCAGCCTTCCTGTTTCCTCAACACTACCTGTCCTTCCACCAATATTTGTATCATCTACAGACCTGACCAAAAAGCCATATATTCCATCATCTAAGTCATTGATATACAGCATAAAAAGAAGTGGTCCCAACCTCAACCCCTGTGGAACACCACTAGTCACCGGCAGCCAACCAGTAAAGGGTCCTTTTATTCCCACTGGCTGCTTCCTACCAACCAGCCAATGTTCTAGCCATGCCAGTAACTTTCCTATAATGTCATGGGCACTTAACTTGGCAAGCAACCTCATGTGTTGCACCTTGTCAAGGGCCTTCTGAAAGTCCAAATATACAACATTCACTGTGTCTCCTTTATCTACCCTATGTGTAATCTCTTCAAAGCATTCCAGCAGGTTCATCAGGCAAGATTTTCCCTTAAGGAAATCATGCTGATTTCTCCTAATTTGTCCTGTGTCACCAAATACTCCATAACCTCATCCTTAGCAATTAACTCTAACATCTTCCCAACACTGAGGTCATGCTAACTGGTGTATAATTTTCTTTTTGTGGCCTTCCTCCTTTCTTAAAGAGTAGAGTGACATTTGCAATTTTCCAGTCCCCTGGCACCATGCCAGAGTCCAATGATGTTTGAAAGTTCATTACTAATGCCTCCGCAATGTCTATTGCTACCTCTTTCAGAACCCTAGGGTGCAGTTCCAGGTGACTTATGTACCCTTAAGTCTTTCAGCTTTTTGAGCACCTTCTCCCTTGCACTCACATCTCTTCCCTCACAAATTTGGCACACTGCATAAAAGCTAAGGAAAGGGCACATAAAGTAGCAAAAGTGAATGGGAAGTTGGATTGTTGGGAAGCTTTTAAAATCCAATAAAAGGTAACCAAAAAGTTACAACAAGGGAAAAGATGAAATATGAGGGCAAATTAGCCAATAATATAAAGCAGGATACCAAAAGTTTTTTCAGTTATATAAAGAGTAAAAGGAAGGTGAGAGTTGATATTAGACCACTGGAAAATGATGCTGGTGAGGTAGTAACGGGGAACAAAGAAATGGCAGATGAACTTGATGAGTGCTTTGCAACAGTCTTCACTGTGGAAGGCACTAGGAGTGTGCCAGAGGTCCATGAGTGTCAGGGAGCAAGAGTGAGTGCCATTGCTATTACAAAGGAAAAAGTGCCAGGCAGACTCAAAGGTATTAAGGTGAATAAGTCACCTGGACCAGATGGACCACTTCCCAAAGTCCTGAGAAAGGTTGCTGAAGAGAATGCAGATACATTGGTCATTATCTTGTAGGAATCACTTGATTCTGGCATGGTCCCAGAGGACTGGAAGATTGAAAATGTCACTGCTCTCTTTAGAAAGGGAGGAAGTCAAAAGAAAGGAAATTATAGGCCAGTTAGCCTAACCTCAGTGGTTGGGAAATTGTTGGAGTCTATTACTAATGATGATGTTTTGGGGTACTTGGAGATCAATGATAAAATAAGTCAAAGTCAGTGTGGTTTCTGTAAAGGGAAATCTTGCCTGACAAATCTGTTAGAGTTCTTCAAGGAAGTAACAAACAGAATAGCTAAAGGAGAGGTGGTGGATGTCACTTAACTTGTATTTTTAGAAGGCATTTGATAAGGTGCCACACATTAGATTACTTAACAAGATAAAATCTTGTGGCTTTATAGGAAAGATACTGGCATGGATAGAGGAATGGCTGACATGCAGGAGGCAGTGAGTGGGAATAAAAGGGACCTTTTCTGGTTGGCTGCTGGTGACTAGTGGTGTTCCTCAGGGGTCGGTATTGGGACCGCTGCTTTTCACATTGTTTGTCAGTGATTTGGATAATTGAATTGATGGCTTTGTGGCAAAGTTTGTGGATGGTACAAAAAATAGGTGCAGTGGTGGATAGTGCTGAGGAAGCAATGCGATTGAAGCAGGAATTAGACAAATTGAAAGAATGGGCAAAGAAGTGGAAGATGGAATACAGTGTTGGGAAATGTATGATAATGCATTTTGGTAAAAGGAACAATAGTGTGGATTATTTTCTAAATGAGGAGAAGGTTCAAACATCAGAGGTACAGAGGGAGTTTGGAGCTCTTGTGCAAGACTACCAGCAGGATAATTTACAAGTTGAGTCTGTGATAAAGAAGGCAAGTGCAATATTGGCATTTATTTCAAGGGGAATAGAATATAAAAGCAAAGAGATAATGCTGAGATAAGGCTGCGCTTTGAATATTGGCAACAGTTTTGGGCCCCATATCTCAGAAAGGATGTGTTGTCATTGGAGTGAGTCCACAGGAGGTTTCGCAGGGATGAATCTGGGAATGAAGGGGTTAACTTGAGTAGTGTTTGGCAGCATTGAGCCTAGACTCGATGGGCCAAATAGCCCACTTCTGCTCCTATGTCTTAGGTTTCATGGTCTTCTCTGTGCCCTCCCCTGTACCTTCTCCAGTGTGATCAAATCTACCCCACTGAAACTCCTCTGCTCCTTCTCCATTGCTATCTAATCCAACCCACCTCCATTTCTATCATATCCAATCTCATGACCTCCTCTGCACCATCTCCTCTGCTATCATGTGCAGATCAGTGAACCTCTTCTGTACCTTCTCCATCATTTTCAGATCCACCCTACTGATACACTTCTGCATTTTTTCCACCACTATCACATCCAATCTCTTCTCCACCTTCTCCAGCGCTATTGCATCCAAACCAATGAATCTTCTCTGTAACTTCTCCACCGTTATCACATCCAACCCAGTAGATTCTTCTCTGTTGTCACATCCACTCCAGTGTCCTCCCCTGTACCTTCTCCACTACTATTGCATGCAGCACAGTGAACCTCCTCTGCACCTTCTCCACTGCTGTTACATCCAAACCTACACTGTACATTTGCCACCATTATCAGATCCACCCCTGTGAAACTGCTCTTGCATCTTCTCCACTGTATCAGATCACCCCACTGAAACTCCTCTGCATCTTCCCAAGCTATCAAATCCAACCCAGTGGAACTCCTCTACATCTTCTACATCTCTATCTCATCCAAACCAGTAACCTCCACTGCACCATCTCCTCTGCTATCACATCCAACCCAGTGAAACTCCCCTGTGCCTATTCCACTGTAATCACATCCAATCCATTAATCCCCCTCTCCAAGTTTTCCACCGTTATCACATCCTTCCAGTAAAACTGCTCTACACCTTCTCCTTTGCTCTTGCATCCAAACGAGTGAACTTTCTCTGTATATTTGCCACCAGTATCAGATCCACCCCAGTGAACCTCCTCTGCACCATCTTCACTGTTCACAGCCAATCCAGTGAAACTCCTTCACACCTTCTACACCACTATCACATCCAAACCAGTAAACATTCTCTCTATCTTCTCCACCATAAACCACATCAAAACCAGTGAACCCCCTCTGCACCTTCTCAACTGCTACCACAACCAATCCTGTGAAACTCCCTTGTACCTTTTCCTCCTTTATATATCCCAGTAGTCTCCAACCTCCAGGCCGCAGACTGATACAGGGCCACGAAGCGTGAAAGGGTGCAGCAGTAGCCAGAGCGCACCCAGCACATCTTTAAGAAAAAAGCCGAAATAAACAAGCTAATTAACTACGTGCCACCCAACACGTAAATGTCAGCCCACACATTTATGTGCCGGGTGTCACCTAATTAATTAGCTTGTTTATTTTGGCTTTTTTCTTAAAGATGTGCTGGGTGTGCGCCAGCTACCGCTGCCCAGAGGTTGTGGACCACTGATATATCCAAACCAATGAAACTCCTCTGTACCTTCTTCCCCGTTATCATACCCAAACCAATGAAACTCCTCTGCACCTTCTCCATCATTATCACATCTAAACCAGTGAAACTGCTCTGCATCTATGGAATGAGGAACAGGAATCGAGTGAGGCCCACAATATTTCAGAATCAACCCCATAGATCATCTCCTTTGCTCCATCAAAGGAAGCCTTGAACAAATGATTAACAAACCCATTGATCCTGAAACACTGATTCTATGTTGTGCATTGTAGTTCATTTGGATGTATATTTTAAAATATTATAAAATTTAAAGTGTTGTGGTAAACCATGTATACCTGTCTGGACATGCCCCTCTGCTGACTGCTCCTGTGGCTCCTCCCACAGATCCCTGTATAAAGGCGATTGGGGCACTGCTCCTCCCACAGTCATCCAACATGGTCGTGCTCTGTTTTTGCTGTTAATAAAAGCCTATCGTTATTTACTCTACTTCCAGTCTCCTAGAGTTATTGATAGTGCATCAAGTGTAAAGTTAGAAAACTCGCAAAATGTATCTGATTTCCCTTGATTCTGGTAGCAAAATGTTTGTGTGCCTCCCTTTAATCAGACTCATGAAGATATTTAGACTGTTAATTGTATTTTTTCCCTTGTTCTGTGCTATCTGTGAAAATAACTTGTGTGGAGACTGTGGGGTGCAGGAGTTGGTGGAACTGATACCCTGTGATGACTGATCAGTGAAGGCCTTCCTATAGTCTGCAGGCTCACCAGGCAGTTTTCTACAAACTCATCCACAGCTCTGTCACTTTCTGGTGATACCAAATCTCACCTGGCAGCAGAAGGCTCACTATGGCTGCTGGATCAGTTCTGACCCTTTCTGTGGGCCTAGTGCCACCAACCTGTTGGGACTCACCTCTGGACTCCTCAACAAAGTGCTCAGATCAACCTCTCGTTCTGGGCTCCACCATCGCAGCAAATAATTTCTCTCCTCTGATCTATATCCATGTCATTCCTCAGATGTGCAGTAGAGAGCATCCCGACAAGCTGTATCACTGCATGGTTCAGAAACGGTACTGTGGTGGGCAGGAAGGCTGCATAATGGGTAATCAAAACTGCCCACTGCATCTCCAGCACCAGCCAAATATATACAGAAGAGACATATATACAAAAAGGTACTAGGAAAGGACCAGTAACATCATGAAGGATCTCACTGACCCTGCTCATTGAGTGATCATGCCCATCAGGGAGGAGGCTACATAGCATTCACACCAGGACCATCAGTCTCAAAAATAATTACTTTCCACAAGCAGTAAATCTGATCAATACCTTCACCCACTTACCTGCTTCACCACACACTCCAAACACCACTACTTTATCATTTCCTGTAAGAGTCACCTATGTATAGACACTCCTGTGCGTAGTGTCATCTTATAGACATACGATCAATCTATGTATATAAGCCATCTTATGTACTTATATATATTGTGTTTTATTATTATTATTGTGTCATTTCTCTTATAAGAGGCAATGGATTTGTGTTGCAATGGATCCGGAGTAACAATTATTCTTTTCTCCTTTACACTTGTGTATTGGAAATAATGTTACACAATCTTGAATCTTGTGGATTTATCCACCATTTTGCATTCTACTCTTGCTGGAATACATAACAGTTTACAGAGCTTCTCCCCACTCTACTGCTTCCTCCTGCCACTCCCACCTCAAGGCCCCTTCCGTCTTCCCAGTGAAGTGCAGAGCATTGACCAAGCCTCTGCAGATGGAAGGTCTCTTCCTCTCTTTAGAACCAACAGCGGAGGCACTTGCTAATGTTCTGTGCACAGACACTCCTCACTTGCCAGCCAATGGACTTCTAACCTTGATCGCTTGTCTTCAGATCGACCATTGGATACATTGTTCAAATGTTCCCTGGCTGAAAACAGGCAATCAACGGAGTGGAAAAAGGATCAAGATTTTGAGCAACTCACAAGGACAGGCGGCACTTGTAGAAGGAAATGGATGGTCAATATTCGAATGGACTGATAGAGGGGAGGTACGCAGTTTCATGTGTCTCCAGTTAATGCAATGCAGTTTTACGTTATTCCAAATAATGTTCACATCTCCCTGCTGACATACTCCACTCTTAACGAGTGTCACATACAAAAGTATCTCATTCCGTTATGAATGCATCTCATTTGTGGTGAATTTGAGCACTGATATGTACACAGACCAAGTACAAGCAAGGGCTGGATGGCCAGAAAACCCATGATGGGCCAAATAGCCCTATCCCTGCCTAATGACTACCTGACACTACAATGCCAGGAAAAGTTTAACCCTAATGAATCCCAGGCCTTCACTCTGGATAGTTCATTCCCAGGGAATGTGTATCCTAATGTTTATCTCTCCTAGTGAATTTCACCTTGAATGTGTACCACCTCTAGTGAATTTGACTGCTAATGTATCTTTCTGAATGCCTAGCTAAATTGTGAAATGCCAGTGTTGGCAATTTCTACCTGCTGTTTAGGATACATTTGGACGTCAGTGTTGTGATGTGGAAGCTATTCACTGTTGACCACTGTTATGTGCAGACACAGAAAGATATTTGACAGTATCATACTCTCATCAGAAACAGGAAGAAAATAAGAATATTTTATTGCAACTTTTCACGGGTCAAGAGCTACACCACAAGCAAGAAAGCACAATTAAAAGATACATCACAAAGATCCAATCGGCAGGAATGTAGTATTACTAGACAACATCTAGACCAGATTATGTTGTGTGTGACTCTTGCCTTGCAGTGCTGAGCTAAGGAAGGGTCCAGCACTGTAAGAGTGGCAATGTCAAAGGAAGCATTTGTCCCAGCAGAATGAGCTCATGCTGCCTCTTCAATTATTCTTCCCTCTTTCCTTGCTTCATTTTCATTACACCCTGAGAGCCCTGTTGGCTCTTCTGATCACCCTACATGTGGTAACATCATGTTCTTGGGAGATTGTGAAGTGCTTTTCAAGATTGCTCAGACTTCCCAGTGTAACAACATTGGAGAAGGTACAACATCCCAAATCAGAGCTGTACAGTGGTGGACAGCTTGTGCATGATTGATGTGGTGGCCCCATCTCCACCCAACTGCAGGAATGGTCCTAGTTAAACATAAAGTTGGCCATTTCAGCACAACTGGCGGTGGATGCAGAAGAGGGTGGGTTTTATCCTTCATTAATTCTTAAATCTAATTGAAGTTTCCCCTAGTTTTCCCTTTGGATTTTTATCTCTCTCTCCAAGGCTACGAGGTATTCCTGGGTTTCACTGACCTCAAGCCACACACTCTCTCATCATTCATCATGTGAGAACTGCTGAATCAGCCAAGTAGTTTCTGCTGGGTATTCACATGCGCTGGATCCACAGAACCATTTTCTACCCACTAGGTTCAGGTAACCAGTTCAGCACACAGGAGTGGGCAGAGACAGGCATCGGAACTGGAGTAGGGGTAGGGGAGGGAATGGGAGAGGGATATGAGTCACAATTAGAACAGGGTCAGGGGAGGGAATGGGAGAGGATGGGAGTCAGAATTACAGCAGGGTCAGGGGAGGGAATGGGAGCGTATGGGAGTCAGAACTGGAACAGAAGTAGGGAAGGGAATGGGAGAGGGATATGAGTCACAATTAGAGCAGGGTTAGGGGAGGGAATGGGAGAGGGATGGGAGTCATAAGTGGCAGGTGAGGGAGTGGGAGAGGAATGGAAGTTGGAATAGGGGTAGGGGAGGGAGTGGGAGGTGATGGGAGTCGAAACTGGAACAGGGGTAGAGGAGGGAGTGGGAGAGGGATGGAGGTCGGAACGGGGTAGGAGAGGGAGTTAGAGAGGGTTGGGAGTCGGAACAGGATTAGGGGAGGAATGGGAGAGGGATGGGTGTTGGAACAGGATTGGGGAGGAGTGGGAGAGGGATAGGTATCAGAACAGGGATAGGAGCAGGAATAGGAGAGGGTTGGGAGTCGGAACAGGATTAGGGGAGGAGTGGGAGAGGGATGGGTGTTGGAACAGGGTAGGAGAGGAGTGGGAGAGGAATGGAAGTTGGAATAGGGGTAGGGGAGGGAGTGGGAGGTGATGGGAGTCGAAACTGGAATGGGGTAGAGGAGGGAGTGGGAGAGGGATGGAGGTTGGAACAGGGTAGGAGAGGGAGTTAGAGAGGGTTGGGAGTCGGAACAGGATTAGGGGAGGAGTGGGAGAGGGATAGGTGTCGGAACAGGGGTAGGAGAGGGAGTTAGAGAGGGATGGGTGTTGGAACAGGATTGGGGAGGAGTGGGAGAGGGATGGGTATCAGAACAGGGATAGGAGCGGGAGTAGGAGAGGGTTGGGAGTCGGAACAGGATTAGAGGAAGAGTGGGAGAGGGATGGGTGTCAGAACAGGATTAGTGGAGGAGTGGGAGAGGGATGGGGTCCGAACGTGAACAGGTGGGAGAGGGATGTTGGTGGGGTATGGGTAGGAATGGAAGGAGGGTCAGGGGTCAAACAGGAGCACAGTTTGATTGGTCCCTTACCCCAGCTCTCAGCATCACCAACTCTTATTGGACAAGTGGACAGGCCATTATCATCTGGCCAGATGTTCTTAAATTACAGCTCAAATCTCTTTAAGCAAAGGAAAAACACATATCTGCACTAATTGAAATACTTTAACCCATTCGGTACTTAACAATCCCACAAATCATTTCCAGTAATGTTAGTGGCATTGCCGGTGAGGGCGCTGAAGTGGGTGGGAGCCTGTGGCTAACCTGGCCTTTCATTGAGTGGGTAAATAAGGCCAATTGAAAGAGCCGCCAGACAGCAGCATGTCTCTGATAAGCGTCTCGATGGGCGTTTTCCCCACCAGCCTCATGAAGAAGAGTTGTCCAATGAGGGAAGCTGGTACAGCACGGAGGGCAGGCAGCCGGAGGAGCAGTTTGCCAAAGCGTTGAGGCTGTGGTGGATACTGGCAGCGCACGTACTCAGCCAGACATTCCTGAACCCTCTCCTGTAGGCTCTCGATGTGGGCTGGTTCGGAGAGACCTGAGGCATCTGGGGGAGAGGAATGAACAACTGAGTTAGCACGGTAGTGAGAGAGTACAGCAGCTTGAAGCCTATCACCGTCTACCCTCCAGTTTAGTGGTCAGTACAGACCCCTCGGTCCCACCAGCCCTACTGTCCCACTAGATTAAAGTGTAGGTGCATTTCAGGGAGCTGTACTCAGTACAGATGCTTCATGCAGACCACTCAGCCCTGCTAACCCCGCTGTCCCTTTGTACAGACTTTTCAGACCCGCCAATCGTGCTGTCCCACTAACCTGGAGTGTAGAGGGCGATGGCCTTCAGGCAGCTGTACTCAGCAGAGTCGACCTGCAAGACCTTGAGCTTCTCCACCTGATCCTGAAAGGCACGTATCTGGTCCATGAAGGTCACCACCCTGTCGGCAGACATCTGTGTGGAGTGGAGGCCAGCGGCCGCCAGCAGAGGAGCCATATGGAGGGGCAGCGAGGATTGGGCAGCATTCAGTACGAAGAGCTCACTCCAGCTGAGCCTCAGCAAGGCCACCTGATCCGAGACCTGGAGCTCGTGGAAGAAAGGGATGTTGCGAGCCCACTCGACGGCGCTGAAGAGCAAGCGTGCGGCCAGCTCGCAGATGTTATCAATACTCAGCAGGTTGTACTGAGTACACTGGGTACTGAAGCGTGAAGTGGGGTAGGGCTCAGCTCGCAGCAGCAGGGAGATGAGGCCTGAGATGTTGTTTCCTTTGAGCTGGTCTCCGGGTGACAGTGAGAGCTCCCCAGGGTTGGACTGAGCTGCAGGAATCCGTCCTCGCTGGACAGCTAGTGCAGAGGCACACAGAGAGAGGGGGGAGAAAGAAAGGGTGAGAGAAAGAGAAGAGGTGGGGAAAGATGGGAGAGAGAGAGGAGGGAAAGAAAGAGAGAAAGGGGAAAAGGTGATACGGAGAGAGAGAGAAAGGGAGAGAAAGAAGGGGAAGAAAGAGAGGGAGAGGGAGAAAGGGGAAGAGAGAAGGGGAGAGAGGGAGAGGGTTAGAGAGAGGGGGAGATGTAGGGGAAGAAAGAGGTGGGAGGGAGTGAGGGTGAGAGAGAGGGAGTAAGGGAGATGGATGAGGAGAGAAAAGGGGAGAGAGAGGAGTGTGAGAGAGGTAGTGAGAGGTGGAGAGAGTGATGGGAAGAGAGGTGGGAGAGAGAGAGATGTGAATCGTTCAGTCTTCAATCATGCAGCCCAACACACAGCTGGCACCAGCAGACTCTGTGGAATCTTTCTGTGTACTCACAAGCTGCAGTTTCCTGCATTATAACCTGGTTGCAGGGTTCTTCAATATTAATGCGATATTGCCACCAGCTACTTTCCACCCCTCAATCAGCCCTAAGCTTTAAGCCTCACTGGGCTACTTCAGAGGGGAGTTTTCACGCACGTTGCGGTCTAGAGCTACATATGGGACAGTGCAGGTCAGACAGAACACAAGATCCAGCTGGTTTTTCCAACAGTCCAGCAGTTTCTGATCACACTGAGAAAAGCAGACATTTACCATGCATCTATCTCTATACTGAGCACCTAGATAACCATTTACCGATTCCCTTCATCAGCCACCAGCACTGGATCAGTTGCCCAGACATCACCATGAAATCAAATTTCTGTAATGGCCGTTTCCACTGTACGACTAAGCATGAGGGAGTGTTCTCGTGGTACCGTCCCATAGTGTCTGTACACCTGTGACAAGGTCCTGCGTGGGAGGTTGGTCTAGAAAGTTCAGTCACTCTGCATTAAAGGTGAGGTAGTAAATTAGATTTGATATTGGCTTTGTGGGAGAAGTCAGAGAATTGTAGTAGGAAGTTACCCCTCTGACTAAAGTCCTGTGACTAGTGGAGTGCCGCAGGGATTGGTGTTGGGTCCGTTTTTGTTTGTCACTATATCAACAATCTGGATGATAATGTGATTAACTGGATCAGCAAATTTGCAGATGATACCAAGATTGGGGGTGCAGTGAACAGCGAGGATCTGGACCAGCTGGAAAAAAAGCGGCTGAAAAATGGCAGATGGAATTTCATGCAGGTAAGTGCGAGGTGTTGCCCTTGGATAGGACCAACTAGGGTAGGTCTCACATGGCGAATGGTTGGGCACTTAGGAGTGTGGCAGAGCAAAGGGGCCAATGATTCATTAAAAGTGGTATCACAGGTAGGTAGGGTCATAAAGAGAGCTTTTGGAATATTGGCCTTAATAAATCAAAGTATTGAGTACAGGAGATGGGATGTTATGTTGAAGTTGTATAAGACATTGGTGAGGCTTAATTTGTAGTATTGTGTGCAATTTTGGTCACTTACCTAATGAAAGATGTAAACAAGGTTGAAAAAATAAAGAGAAAATTTATAAGGATGTTGAGGTCCATAAGACCATATGACATAGGAGCAGAATCGGCCATTCAGCCCATTGAGTCTGCTCTGCAATTCCATCATGGCTGATCCCAGATCCCATTCAACCTCATACACCTGCCTTCTCGCCATATCCTTTGATGCCCTGACCGATCAGGAAATGATCAACTTCTGCTTTAAATATATGCACAGACTTGGCCTCCACTGCAGTCTATGGCAGAACATTCCACAGATTTACTACTCTTTGGATAAAAAATTTTCCTCCTTACCTCCGTTGTAAAGGGTTGCCCCTCAATCTTGAGGCTGTGCTGTCCAGTTCTGGACACCCCCACCAAAGGGAACATCCTCTCCACATCCACCCTATCTAGTTCTTTCAACATTTGGTAGGTTTCAATGAGATCTCCCCACAATCTTCTAACTTCCAGTGAGTACAGGCCCAAAGCTGTCAAATGCAACTCATATGTTAACCCTTTCATTCCAGGAATCATACTTGTGAAGCTCCTCTGGACTCTCTCCAATGCCAACACATCCTTTCTCAGACATGGAGCCTAAAACTGTTGACAATACTCGATGTGGTTTCCTGAAAAGAAAATCCTGCCTGACAAACCTAATACAATTTTTTGAGGAAATTACAAGCAGGGTAGACAAAGGAGATGCAGTAGATATGATGTACTTGGATTTTCAGAAGGCCTTTGGCAAGTTGCTGCACATAAGGCTGCTTAGCAAGATAAGAGCCCATGGAATTACAGGGAAGTTGCTAGCATGGGTTAATTGGCTGATCAGCAGAAAACAGTGAGTGGGAATAAAGGGATCTTATTCTGGCTGGCTGCCATTTACCAGTGGAGTTCCACAGGGGTTGGTGTTGGGACTGCTGCTTTTTATGATGTATGTCAATGATTTGGACTATGCGATTAATGGATTTGCAGCTAAATTTGCTGATGATACAAAGATAGGTGGAGGAGCAGGTAGTGCTGAGGAAACAGAGAGCCTGTAGAGAGACTTAGATAGTTTAGGGGGATGGGCAAAGAAGTGGCAAATGAAATACAATATTGGAAAGTGTATGGTCATGCACTTTGGTGGAAGAAATAAACAGGCAGACTATTATTTAGATGGGGAGAGAATTCAAAATGCAGAGATGTAAAGGGACTTGGAGTCCTTGTGCAGGATACCATAAAGGTTAACCTCCAGTTTGAGTCGGTGGTGAAGAAGGCGAATGCAATGTTGGCATTCATTTCTAGATGTATAGAATATAATCAGAATCAGAATCAGGTTTATTATCACCGGCATGTGACATGAAATTAGTTAACTTAGCAGCAGTAGTTCAATGCAATACATAATCTAGCAGAGAGAGAAAAAAATAATAAATAAAATTTTAAAAAATAAATAAACAAGTAAATCAATTACCTATATTGAATAGATTTTAAAGAAGTGCAAAAACAGAAATACTGTATATTAAAAAAAACGTGAGGTAGTGTCCAAAGATTCATTGTCCATTTAGGAACCGGATGGCAGAGGGGAAGAAGCTGTTCCTGAATCACTGAGAGTGTGCCTTCAGGCTCCTGTACCTCCTGCCTGATGGAAACAGTGAGAAAAGGGCATGCCCTGGGTGCTGGATGTCCTTCATAATGGACACTGCCTTTCTGAGACACTGCTCCTTAAAGATGTCTTAGGTACTTTGTTGGCTGGTACCCAAGATGGAGCCGACTAAATTTGCAATCCTCTGCAGCTTCTTTCGGTCCTGTGCAGTTGCTCCACCCCCACCCCCCCGCCATACCAGACAGTGATGCAGCCTGTCAGGATGCTCGCCAGAAGAGCAGGGATGTGATGTTGAGGCTCTATAAGGCACTTGTGAGACCACCCTTGGAGTATTGTGTGCAGTTTTGTGCTCTTTATTTTAGAAAGGATAAACTGATATTTGAGAGGGTTCAGAGAAGATTGACAAGAATGATTCCAGAAATGAAGAGGTTACTATATGAGGAACATCTGGCAGCTCTTGGGCTGTATTCCTTGGAGTTCAGGAGAATGAAGGGGGATCTCACAGAAACATTCTGAATGAACAGATTAGATATGGCAAAGTTATTTCCCCTGGTAGGGGAGTCTAGGACAAGGGGGCACGACTTCATGATTGAAGGACATCCATTTAGAACAGAGACGTGGAGAAATTACTTTAGTCAGAGGGTGGTAGATCTATGGAATTTGTTGCCACAAGAGGCTGTGGAGGCAAAGTCATTGGGTGTATTTAAGGCAGAGATAGATAGCTTCTTGAATAGCCAGGGCATTAAAGGGAATGGGGAGAAGGCAGGGGAGTGAGGATGACTAGTGGTGTGCCACAGGGATCAGTGCTGGGTCCATTGTTATTTGTCATCTATATCAATGATCTGGATGATAATGTGGTAAATTGGATCAGCAAATTTACTGATGATACAAAGATTGGAGGTGTAGTGGACAGTGAGAAAGGTTTTCAAAGCTTGCAGAGGGATTTGGACCAGCTGGAAAAATGGGCTGAAAAATGGTAGATGGAGTTTAATACAGACAAGTGTGAGGTATTGCACTTTGGAAGGAAAAATCAAGGTAGAACATACAAGGTAAATGGTAGGGCACTGAGGAGTGCAGTAGAACAGAGGGATCTAGGAATACAGATACAAAATTCCCTAAAAGTGGCGTCACAGGTAGATAAGGTAGTAAAGAGAGCTTTTGGTACATTGGCCTTTATAAATCAAATTATTGAGTATAAGAGTTAGAATGTTATGGTGAGGTTATATAAAGCATTGGTGAGGCTGAATTTGGAGTATTGTGCGCAGTTTTGGTCACTGAATTACAGGAAGAATATTAATAAAGTTGAAAGAGTGCAGAGAAGGTTTAGACCACAAGACAAAGGAGCAGAAGTCGGCCATTCGACCCATCAAGCCTGCTCCACCATTTTATCATGAGCTGATCCAATCTCCCTTTCAGTCCCATTCCCCCACCTTCTCACCATAACCTTTGATGCCCTGGCTACTCAGATACCTATCAATCTCTGCCTTAAATACATCCAATGACTTGGCCTCCACTACCGCCTGTGGCAACAAATTCCACAGATTCACCACCCTCTGGCTAAAAAAAATGTTTCGCATCTCTGTTCGCATCCGTCATGTCCTCTTGTACTAGACTCACCCACCATGGGAAACAATTTTACCACATCCACTCTGTCCATGCCTTTCAACATTCGAAATGTTTCTATGAGGTCCTCCCTCATTCTTCTAAACTCCAAGGAGTACAGTCCAAGAGCAGTCAAACGTTCCTCATATGTTAACCCTCTCATTCCCGGAATCATTCTAGTGAATCTTCTCTGAACCCTCTCCAATGTCAGCACATCCTTTCTTAAATAAGGAGCCCAAAACTGAACACAGTATTCCAAGTGAGGTCTTACCAGTGCCTTATAGAGCCTCAATATCACATCCCTGCTCCTGTACTCTATTCCTCTAGAAATGAATGCCAACATTGCATTCACCTTCTTCACCACCGACTCAGCCTGGAGATTAACCTTAAGGGTATCCTACACGAGGACTCCCAAGTCCTGTTGCATCTCAGAACTTTGAATTCTCTCCCCATTTAAATAATAGTCTGCCTGTTTATTTCTTCTACCAAAGTGCATGACCGTACACTTTCTGACATTGTATTTCATTTGCCACTTCTTTGCCCATTCCCTCAACCTATCCAAGTCTCTCTGCAGACTCTCTGTTTCCTCAGCACTAACGGCCCCTCCACCTATCTTTGTATCATCAGCAAACTTAGCCACAAAGCCATCTATTCCATAATCCAAATTGTTGATATACAATGTAAAAAGAAGTGGCCCCAACACGGACCCCTGTGGAACACCACTGGTAACCGGCAGCCAACCAGAATGGGATCCCTTTATTCCCACTCTCTGTTTCCTGACAATCAGCCAACGCTCTATCCTGTAATTCCATGGGCTCTTATCTTGTTTAGCAGCCTCATGTTTACAAGGATGTTGCCGGGACTTGAGAAACTGAGTTACCGAGAAAGGTTGAATTGGTTAGGACTTTATTCCCTGGAGCATAGAAGAATGAGGGGAGACTTAATAGAGGTATATAAAATTATGATGGGTATAAATACAGTGACTGCAAGCAGGCTTTTTCCACTGAGGCTGGGGGAGAAAAAAAACAGAGGACATAGGTTAAGGGTGAAGGGGGAAAAGTTTAAAGGGAACATTAGGGGGAGCATCTCCACATAGAGAGTGGTGGGAGTGTGGAATGAGCTGCCAGATGAAGTGGTAAATGCGGGCTCACTTTTAACATTTAAGAAAAACTTGGACAGGTACATGGATGAGAGGTGTATGGAGGGATATGGGCCAGGTGCAGGTCAGTGGGACTAGGCAGAAAAATGGTTCGGCACAGCCAAGAAGGGCCAAAAGGCCTGTTTCTGTGCTGTAATGTTCTATGGTTTAATGGTTTTATGACTGGAAGAATTGTATCATCTCAGGATTGAATGGCGGAGCAGACTTGATGAGCCAAATGGCCGACTTCTGCTCCTATATCTTATGGTCTTATGGTAAGTGCAGCCCGACTAGTGCCTTATAAAGGCTCAGCATTATCTCCTTGATTTTATATTCTATTCCCCTTGAAATAAATGACAACATTGCATTTGCCTTTTTTACCACAGACTCAACCTGTAAATTAACCATCTGGGAGTCTTGCACAAGGATTTCTAAGTCCCTCAGCACCTCTGATGTTACATGAGAAATAGGAGCAGGAGTAGGCCATCTGGACCGTAGAGTCTGCTCCACCATTCAATAAGATCATGGCTGATCTGGCCATGGACTCCTCTCCACCTACCTGCCTTTTCTCATAACCCTTAATTCCCCTACTATGTAAAAATCTATTCAATCTTGTCTTAAATACTTTTCCTGAGGTAGCCTCCACTGCTTCATTGGGCAGAGAATTCCACAGATTCACCGCTCTCTGGGAAAAGCAGTTCCTCCTCATCTCTGTCCTAAATCTACTCACTTGAATCTTGAGGCTATGGCCCATAGTTCTAGTCTCACCTACCAGTGGAAACAACCTTCTTGCCTCTATCTTATCTATCCCTTACATAATTCCATATGTTTTTATAAGATCTCCTCTCATTTTTCATGTTTGAACCTTCTCCCCATTTAGATTATAGTCCGCATTATTATTCTTTTAACCAAAATGCATTCTCATATATTTCCCAACACTGTATTCCATCTGCCACTTTTTTGTCCATTCTTCCAATTTGTTTAAGTCCTGCTGCAATCGTATTGCTTCCTTAGCACTACCGACCTCCCCATCTATTTGTGTATCATCTGCAAACTTTGCCACAAAGCCACCAATTCCATTATCTAAATCATTGACAAACAATGTGAAAAGTAGCGGTCTCAATACTGACACCTGAGGAAAACCACTAGTCACTGGCAGCCAACCAGAAAAGGTCCCTTTTATTCCCACTCGCTGCCTCCTGCCTGTCATCTGTTCCACTGTCCTTGTCAGTTTCTTTCCTGCAACACCATAGAATTTTATCTTGTTAAGCAACCTCATATTGAACTTAGCAAAGGCCTTCAAAAAATCCAAGTAAATGACATCCAATTTTTCTCCTTTGTCCACCCTGCCTGTTACTTCCTTGAAGAACTCTAAAAGGTTGGTCAAGCCAGATTTCCCTTTACAGACATCACACTGACTTTGACTTATTTTATCATTAGTTTCCAAGCACCTCAAAACCTCATCCTCAGCAATAGACTCCAACAATTTCCCAACCACTGAGATTAGGCTAACCGGTCTATAATTTCCTTTTTTTTTTGCCTTCCTCCCTTCTTAAAGAGTGGAGTGACATTTGCAATGTTCCAGTCCTTTGGGACCATGCCAGAATGAAGTGATTCTTGAAGGGTCATGACCAACACATCTGTTATCTCCTCAGCAACCTCTCTCAAGAACCTGGGATGTATCCATTTTGCCCAGGTGACTTATCCACCTTGAGACATAGAAAACCTACAGCACAATACAGGCCCTTTGGCTCACAAAGTTATGCCAAACCTTAGAAATTACTAGGGTTACCTTTAGCCCTCTATTTTACTAAGCTCCATGTACCTATCCAAAAGTCTCTTAAAAGACTATCGTATCCGCCTCCACCATGTTGCCGGCAGCCCATTCCACACGCTCACCACTGTCTGCATAAAAAAACTTACCCCTGACATCTCCTCTGTACCTCTTGTGGCAGCCATTTCAGCCCTGGGAAAAAGCCTCTGACTATCCACATGATCAATGCCTCTCATCATCTTATATACTTCTATCAGGTCACCTCTCATCCTGCGTCGCTCCAAGGAGAAAATGCTGAGTTCACTCAACCTGTTTTCATAAGGCATGTTCCCCAATCCAGGCAACATCCTTGTAGATCTCCTCTGCACCCTTTCTATGGTTTCCACATCTTTCCTGTAGTGAGGTGACCAGAACTGAGCACAGTACTCCAATTGGGGTCTGACCAGGGTCCTATATAGCTGCAACATTACCTCTCGGCTCCTAAATTCACTTCCATGATTGATGAAGGCCAATACACCGTATGCCTTCTTAACCACAGAGTCAACCTGTGCAGCTGCTTTGAGCGTCCTATGGACTCGGACCCCAAGATCCCTCTGATCCTCCACACTGCCAAGAGTCTTACCATTAATACTATATTCTGCCATCATATTTGACCTACCAACATTAACCACTTCACACTTATCTGGGTTGAACTCCATCTGCCACTTCTCAGCCCCATTTTGCATCCTATCAATGTCCCACTGTAACCTCTGACAGCCCTCCACACTATCCACAACACCCCCAACCTTTGTGTCATCAGCAAACTTACTAACCCATCCCTCCACTTCCTCATGAAGAGTAAGGGTCCCAGAACAGATCCCTGAGGCACACCACTGGTCACTGACCTCCATGCAGAATATGACCCGTCTACAACCACGCTTTGCCTTCTGTGGGCAAGCCAGTTCTGGATTCACAAAGCAATGTCCCCTTGGATCCCATGCCTCCTTACTTTCTCAATAAGCCTTGCTGAATTCCATATACACTACATCTACTGCTCTTCCTTCATCAATATATTTAGTCACATCCTCAAAAAATTCAATCAGGCTCGTAAGGCACGACCTGCCCTTGACAAAGTCATGCTGACTATTCCTAATCATATTATACCTCTCCAAATGTTCATAAGTTCTGCTTCTCAGGATCTTCTCTATCAACTTACCAACCACTGAAGTAAGAGTCACTGGTCTATAATTTCCTGGGCTATCTCTACTCCCTTTCTTGAATAAGGGAACAACATCCGCAACCCTCCAATCCTCTGGAACCTCTCCTGTCTCCATTGATGATGCAAAGATGATCGCCAGAGGCTCAGCAAACACCTCCCTCGCCTCCCACAGTAGCCTGGGGTACATCTTATCCAGTCTCGGCGACTTATTTAACTTGATGCTTTCCAAAAGCTCCAGCACATCCTCTTTCTTACTATCTACTTGCTCAAGCTTTTCAGTCCACTGCAAGTCATCACTACAATCACCAAGATCGTTTTCCATAGTGAATACTGAAGTAAAGTATTCATTAAATACCTCTGCTATTTCCTCCGGCTCCATACACACTTTCCCACTGTCACACTTGATAGGTCCTATTCTTTCATGTCTTATCCTCTTGGTCTTCACATACTTGTAGAATGCCTTGGGGTTTTCTTTAATCCTGCCCACCAAGGCCTTCTCATGGCCCCTTCTGGCTCTCCTAAATCCCTTCTTAAGCTCCTTCCTGTTAGCCTTATAGTCTTCTGGATCTCTAACATTACCTAGCTCTTTGAACCTTTCAGAAGCTTTTCTTCTTGACTACATTTACTACAGCCTTTGTACACCATGGTTCCTGTACCCTACCATAATTTTCCTGTCTCATTGGAACGTACCTATGCAGAACTCCACACAAATATCCCCTGAACATTTGCCACATTTCTTCTGTACTTTTTCCTGAGAACGTCTGTTCCCAATTTAATCTTCCAAGTTCCTGCCTGACCTTTCAGTTTGCCTAGCTCTTTTTTCCTTTATAGATAGATAGATAGATAGATAGATACTTTATTCATCCCCATGGGGAAATTCAACTTTTTTCCAATGTCCCATACACTTGTTGTAGCAAAACTAATTACATACAATACTTAACTCAGTAAAAAATATGATATACATCTAAATCACTATCTCAAAAAGCATTAATAATAGCTTTTAAAAAGTTCTTAAGTCCTGGCGGTAGAATTGTAAAGCCTAATGGCATTGGGGAGTATTGACCTCTTCATCCTGTCTGAGGAGCATTGCATCGATAGTAACCTGTCGCTGAAACTGCTTCTCTGTCTCTGGATGGTGCTATGTAGAGGATGTTCAGAGTTATCCATAATTGACCGTAGCCTACTCAGCGCCCTTCGCTCAGCTACCGATGTTAAACTCTCCAGTACTTTGCCCACGACAGAGCCCGCCTTCCTTACCAGCTTATTAAGACGTGAGGCGTCCCTCTTCTTAATGCTTCCTCCCCAACACGCCACCACAAAGAAGAGGGCGCTCTCCACAACTGACCTATAGAACATCTTCAGCATCTCACTACAGACATTGAATGACGTCAACCTTCTTAGGAAGTACAGTCGACTCTGTGCCTTCCTGCACAAGGCATCTGTGTTGGCAGTCCAGTCTAGCTTCTCGTCTAACTGTACTCCCAGATACTTGTAGGTCTTAACCTGCTCCACACATTCTCCATTAATGATCACTGGCTCCATATGAGGCCTAGATCTCCTAAAGTCCACCACCATCTCCTTGGTCTTGGTGATATTGAGACGCAGGTAGTTTGAGTTGCACCATATCACAAAGTCCTGTATCAGTTTCCTATACTCCTCCTCCTGTCCATTCCTCTCCTGCTCCCTGACACTCACGGACCTCTAGCATACAGCTGTTGTCTTCCAGAGTGAAGACAGAGGAAAAGTACTCATTAAGCTTATCTGCCATTTCTTTGTCCCCCACGACTATCTCATCAGCATAATTTTCCAGTGGTCCAATATCAACTCTCACTCTTTATATTATTGAAAAAAACTTTTGGTAACCTGCTTTTTGTTATTGGCTCCTCTGCCCTCATATTTAATATTTCCCCTTCTAATGGCTTTTTTAGCTACTTGTTGTTGGCTTTAAAAGCTTCCCAATCATCCAACTTCCCACTCACTTTTGCTACCTTATATGCCCTTTCCTTGGCTTTTATGCAGTCCTTAACTTCCTTTGTCAGCTATGGTTGCTTATCCTGCCATTTGAGAACTTCTTCTTCTATGGGACATATCTATCCTGCGCCTTGTGTGAACTACCAGCAACTTCAGCCTCTTCTGCTCTGCCATCATCCCTGCCAGTATCCTGATCTAATGCACCTGGACAAGCTCCTCTCTTGTGCTTCTGTAATTCCCTTTATTCCATTGCGATACTGATACATGTGATGTGCTTCTCCTGCTCAAATTGCAGTATGAATTCAATCATATTATAATCACTGCCTCCCAAGGGTTCCTTTACGTTAATCTTCCTAATAAGATCTGGGTTATTACACATCATGCAATCTAAGATAGCCTTTCCTCGAGTAGGCTCAAGCACAAACTGCTCTAAAAAGCCGTCTCATAGGCATTCAACAAATTCTCTTTCTTGTGATCTGACACCAAACTGATTTTCCCAATTCCCTTTGAAGTCCCCCATTACAATTGTGTCATTACCTTTATTATATGCCTTTTCCATGGAGAACCACAGAGGTCACAAGGGCTTGAGTTATAAGGAAGATTGAATTGGTTAGGACTTTATTCCTGGGAACATAGAAGATTGAGAGGATATTTGATAAAGGTATACACAATTATGAGGGATATAGGTAGTGTAAATGCAAACAGGCTTTTTCCACTGATGTTGGGTGGGACTGCAACCAGAGGCCATGGGTTAAGGGTGAAAGGTGAAAAGTTTAAGGAAAACATGAGGTGAAACTTCTTCACTCAGAGGGTTATGAGATCGTGTAAAGGGCTGCCAGTGCAAGTGGTGCATTCAAGTGCAATTTCAATGTTTAAGAGATTTGGAAAATAAGGATATGAAGGGCTATGGTCCTAGTGCAGTTTAATGAGAGTAGGCAGTTTAAATGGCTCAGCACAGACTAGATGGGCCAAAGAACCTGTTTCTGTGCTTTACTTTTCTATGACTTGGTGCCTGTACTTTCAGCACCTGTGGACTGTAGTTCAAATTAGCCTCTTTTAGCTTTATGTTTCTCATATTATATGTTTTCGCTTGTCCTTTCTTGTAACTGGTACAATTTGTTAGTTTTATTTTTGTGCAGTGGGGTGGGGGATATTGGATTTGGGGTTTGTTGCTCTTGCCATTTGCATGATTTTTTTTTTGTTTTGTGCCTGTCTGGAGAAGATGAAGCCCAGAGCTGCATACTGTATTCATGCTATGATAATAAATGAGTCTTTGAACTTTTGAACTTGTCTTCTTCGTGCCTGTACCATACCCTGCCTGTACCATACAATATCTGTATTTTGTGTCTTTACTCACTCTGCCAGAAAATACAATGTCAGTGCTCTTAGTGTGAGTATTCACAGGACCAAGTTTTATGATGGGAGTTGTTGATTGGATTACAGCGCAGAAGCAACAGGAACAATCCCATGCAAGTCCAACAAGGAGCTTTTCAAAACCCTGTCTCTATAAAGACCATAAGACATAAGAGCAGAATTAGGCCATTCGGACAATTGAGTCTGCTCCACCACTCAATCTTGGCTGATTCTTTTCTCCCCTCCTCAACCCCATTCTCCAGCTTTCTTCCTGTAACATTTGATGCCATGTCCAGTCTAGAACCTATCAAGCTCTGCCTTAAATAAACCCAATGACCTGGCCTCAACAGCTCCCTGTGGTATCACATTCCACAAATTCACCACCCTCTGGCTAAAGAAATTTCTCCGCATCTCTGTTTTAAATGGACACCTCTCTATCCTGAGGCTTGTCCCACTTCTGACACTCCTCCACCATGGGAAACATCCTTTCCACATCCACTCTGTCTAGGCCTTTCAACATTTGAAAGGTTTCAATGAGATCTCCCCTCATCCTTCTGAATTCCAGCGAATACAGACCCAGAGCCATCAAACATTCCTCGAATGATAACCTTTTCATTCCTGGAATCATCCTTATGAACCACTTGTGAAACCTCTCCAGCACATCTTTTCTTAGATAATGAGCCCAAAGTTGTTCACAATACTCAAGGTGAGGCCTCACCAATGCCTTATAAAGCCTCAGCACCACAACTCTGCTCTAGTCTTCAAGACCTCTTGAGATGAATGCTAACATTGCATTTGCCTTCCTCACCAACAACTCAACCTGCAAGTTAACCTTCAGGGTGTTCTGCACAAGGACTCCCAAGTCCCTTTGCATCTCAGATTTTTGCATTTCCTCCCCATTAAGAAAATAGTCTGCATATTTATTTCAACTACCAAAGTGCATGACCATGCATTTTCCAATGTTGTACCAATTCTCCTAATCTGTCTAAACCCTTCTGCAGCCTTCCTGTTCCCTCAACACTACCTGCCCCTCCACCAATTTTCAAATCATCTGCAAACTTAGCAACAAAGCTATCTAATCCATTACTTAACTCATTGATATACGGCATAAAAAGAAGTGGTCCCAACACCGACCCCTGTGGAACACCACTGGTCTCTGGCAGCCAACCAGACATGGATCCTTTAATTCTCACTCGCCGTTAGTAACTTGCCTGTAATACCACGGGCTCTTAACTTAGTAAGGTGCTTTATGTGTGGCACCTTGTCAAAGGCCTCTGAAAGTCCAAATATATAATAGGCACTGTAACCCCTTTGTCTATCCTACTTGTAACCTTCTCAAATAACTCTGATAGATTCGTCAGGCAAGATTTTCCCTTAAGGAAATCATGCTGACTTTGTTCTATCTTGTCCTGTGTCACCAAATACTCCATAACCTCATCCCCAACAATTGACTCCACCATCTTCCCAACCACTGAGCTATCCTATCTGGTCTATAATTTCCTTTCTGCTGCCTTCCTGGAGTGACATTTGCAACTTTGCAGTCCTCCGACATCATGCCAGAGTCCAATGATTTTTGAAAGATCATTGCTAATGCTTCCACAATCTCTAAAGCTACCTCTTTCAGAACCTGAGGATGCAGTTCATCTGGACTGGGTGACTTATGTACCCCTAGATCTTTCAGCTATTTGAGCACCTTCTGTCTTGTAATAGTAACTGCACTCATTTCTCTTCCTTCACACACTACAACATCTGGCATACTGCCTGTGTGTTCCATAGTGAAGGCTGTAGCAAAATACTCATTCAGTTCATCTGCCATCACTTGTCCCTCGTTATTATTTCTTCAGTCTCATTTTATTGTGGTGACATATCCACTCTCATCTCTCTTTTATTTTTTACATACTTGGAGAAAAGTTTTTTCTATCCAGTTTAATAATGTTTGCTAGCTTGCTTTCATATTTTACCTTTTCCCTTCTAATAATTCTTTTAGTTGCTCTTTGTAGGTTTTTCAAAAATTCCCTATCCTCTATCTTCCCACTATTTTTTGCTTTGCTTTTTTGCCCTCTCTTTCATTTTTACATTAGCTTTCACTTTCCTTGTCAGCCACAGTTGTACTATTTTGTCATTTGAGTATTTCTTTGTTTTTGAAATACATCTGTCCTGCACCTTCCTCATTTCCCCCAGAAATTCATGCCATTGCTGCTCTGCTGTCATCCCTACCAGCAGCTTCTTCCAATTTGCTTAGGCCAACTCCTCTCTCATACCACTGTAATTTCCTTTACTCCACTGAAATACTGCTATGGCAGAATACTGCTATATCAGAAGTTTTCTGATGACTCTGCCGTAGTTGGATTCATCAGCAAGGGAGATGAGGCTGAGTACAGGGCTACGGTGGGAAACTTTGTCACATGGTGCGAGCAGAATCATCAGCAGCTTAATGTGAAAAAGACTAAGGAGCTGGTGGTGGACCTGAGGAGGGCTAAGGCACTGGTGACCCCTGTTTCCATCCAAGGGGTCAGTGTGGACATGGTGGAGGATTACAAATACCTGGGGATACGAATGGACAATAAACTGGACTGGTCAAAGAACACTGAGGCTGTCTATTAGAAGGGTCAGAGCCGTCTCTATTTCCTGAGGAGACTGAGGTCCTTTAACATCTGCCGGACGATGCTGAGGATGTTCTATGAGGTTGTGGTGGCCAGTGCTATCATGTTTGCTGTTGTGTGCTGGGGCAGCAGGCTGAGGGTAGGAGACACCAACAGAATCAACAAACTCATTTGTAAGGCCAGTGATGTTGTGGGGCTGGAACTGGACTTTCTGACGGTGGTGTTTGAAAAGAGGATGCTGTCAAAATTGCATGCCATCTTGGACAATGACTCCCATCCACTCCATGATGTACTGGTTAGGCACAGGAGTACATTCAGCCAGAGACTCATTCCACCGAGATGTAACACTAAGCGTCATAGGAAGTCATTCCTGCCTGTGGCCATCAAACTTTACAACTCCTCCCTTGGAGTGTCAGACACCCTGAGCCAATAGGCTGGACCTGGACTTATTTTCACTTGGCATGATTAACTTATTATTATTTAATTATTTATGGTTTTATATTGCTATATTTCTACACTATTCTTGGTTGGTGCGGCTGTAACGAAACCCAATTTCCCTTGGGATCAATAAAGTATGTCTGTCTGTCTGTCTATCAGACTTTACTTTCTCCCTATCAGATTTCAAGTTTAATTCAATCATATTGTGATTACTGTTTCCTAAGGGTTCCTTTACCTTAAGTTACCTCATCACCTCCAATTCATTACATAACACCCAATCCAGTATAGCTGATCCTTTTGTAGGCTCAATGACAAACTGCTCTAAAAAGCCATCTAGTAGGCATTCAACAAACTCATTCTCTTGGCATTCATGACCAACCTGATTTTCCCAATCGATCTGTATGTTAAAATCTCCCACGTCTATCATAACATTGTCCTTTTGACACCAATTTTCTATTTCCTGTTGTAATCTGTGGTCCACATCCCAGCTACAGTTGGGAGACCTGTATATAACTGCCATCAGGGACCTTTTACCCTTGCAGTTTCTTAACTCAACCCACAAGAATTCAAAGTCTTCCCATCCTATGTCACATATTTCCTCTGATTTGATGTCATTCTTTAGCAACAGAGCCACGCCACCCCATCTGTCTATCTTCCTATCCCTCCAATATAACATGTAACCTTGGAGATTCAGCCCCACTGCAACCATCCTTCAGCCATGTTTCAGTGATTTCCATGACATCGTAGTCGACAATCTGTAAAAGTGCAGCAAGATCATTCACCTTATTTCTTGTACTCCGTGCATTGAGATATAACACTGAGTGCTGTAATTGCTACTCTTTTTGAGTTTGCATCCCTAATACTCTGATACTCACCCTGCTGGCTGCAGTTTTGTCCCATCATCTGCTTGCCCTTCCTGACAGTCTGACTGCACGCTATCTTTGCTTTTTTACCAGCTTTTCTATCTTGTGTCCCTTCATTCCAGTCCCTACCACCCTGCCAAATTAGTTTAAACCCTATCCAACACCTCTAAGAAACCTTCCCATGAGAATATTGCTCCCCCTTAGGTTCAGGTGCAACCGATCCCTTTTGTACAGGTCATACCCCCCCCCGAAGACCAATGATCCAAGAACCTGAAGCCTTGCTCCCTGCACCAGCTCCTCAGCACTCATTTATCTGCCTATTCATCCTGTTTCTATCCTCACTAGCACAGGTAACAAATCAGAAATTACCACGGGAGGTCCTGCTTTTCAACTTTATGTCTAGCTCTCTAAATTCTCTCTTCAGGACCTCATTGTTTTTCTTTCCTATGTTTTTGATACCAATATGTACCAAGATATCTGGCTGCTCTCCCTCCCTCACTGTCTGGTATGGTGGGGGGGGGGGGGGGGAGGAGCTACTGCACAGGACTGAAAGAAGCTGTAGAGGGTTGTAAATTTAGTCGACTCCATCTTGGGTACTAGCCTACAAAGTACCCAGGACATCTTCAGGGAGCGGTGTCTCAGAAAGGCAGTGTCCATTATTAAGGACCTCCAGCACCCAGGTCATGCCCTTTTCTCACTGTTACCATCAGGTAGGAGATACAGAAGCCTGAAGGCACACTCTCAGTGATTCAGGAACAGCTTCTTCCCCTCTGCCATCTGATTCCTAAATGGACATTGAACCCATGAACACTACCTCCCTTTGTTAATATATATTATTTCTGTTATTGCATGATTTTTAATCTATTCAATATAAATATATTGCTATTCATTTATTTATTATATTTTTTTCTTCTATATTATGCATTGTATTGAACTGCTGCTACTAAGTTAACAAATTTCATGACACATGCTGGTGATAATAAACCTGGTTCTGATTCTAAATCTGTGGAATGATGTGCCACAGACTGTGGTGGAGGCTAAGTCCCTGTGTAGATTTTAGGCAAAGTTGATTGTTTCCTGATCAGTCAGAGCATCAAAGTATATGGCGAGAAGGCAATTCTATGGGGTTATGTGAGATCCAGGAATAGCTCTGATGGAATGGTGGAGCAGATTCGATGGGCAGAGTAGCCTAATTCTGCTCCTATGTTTATGGTCTTATGGACCAGATGATCAACGTTCTCACTGCCAATACATACAATTTCCGTGTTCACAGAGCCAGTGTACAAAATGACAGCATATACAGGGCCAGTATATTGTGTGTTTTGGATTTGCAGGGGGAGTGAAAATAGCCAGATGTCTTGGTACATATTGGTATCAATGACATAGGAGGGAAAAGCAAAGAAGTCCTGAAAAGAGAATCTAGAGAGCTAGGCAGAAAGCTGAGAGGCAGGACCTCCTGGGTAGTAATTTCTGGATTGCTGCCTGTTGCCACGTGCTAGTGAGGGTAGAAACAGGATGATTTGGCAGATAAGTGTGTGGCTGAGAAGCTGGTGCAGGGGACAGGATTTCAGGTTCTTGGTTCATTGGGATCTCTTCTGGTGGAGGTATGACCTGTACAAAAGTGATGGGTTGCACCTGAACTAGAGGGGTACCTATATTCTTGCAGGTAGGCTTGTTAGAGCTGTTGGGGAGAGTTTAAACTAATTTGTCAGGGGATTGGAACTGCAGCGAAGAGACTTAGGATATGACAGATTGTAGTCAGACTGTCAGGAAGGGCCAGTAGATGACAGGACAAAACTGCAAATAGCAGGGTGGGTATCAGTGCATCAAGGATGCAGAATCAAAAAGGGTAGCAAATATTTTACATCTCAATGCACGGACTATATGCCCTGGTCCACATGGTTCATATTTTTCCCTGTTATGCTTTTCTGTTCTCTTGTTTGGGTTACTGTTGAACGTAAGAGATAGGAGAAATGTGTGCCATCCAATGAGGATGAACGGATTCAGGGGAGGTTTCTCTGGTGAGGGACACTAAGGTTGGGCTTGGGGCTTTTGAAAGGGATGAAGTGAGAAGAAGCTGGAGAGGAGAGATCGGAGGAGTCGACCCGGAGTGGGGCTGGGATTTGATGAAGCCCGGGGAGATCAAAGGAGGATCGGCGAAGGGAAAACCAGGAGCTCCAGCTTGTGCACATTAGACTGTTTCATTTAAAATGGCCCTTTTGTTGTTTTGCTTTTTCTTTACTAACTCTTTAGTCAAATTAAGAATTATAAAGCTAAATCGTTCAATTGTACCATCTGCTACTTCATGGTACTGATTTTGTATCACGCAGCAGGATTTGGGAGGCTTGCACTTCAATCTCCTACATTTGGCCAGGCCGGAGGGTGTCTCTCTGAGACTGAAGTAGCTGACGGAACCAGAATGTTGGAATTGTGGGGATATCAGCTGGGATTGATTTCATTGGATGCTGTGTGATTGCCCTGAGCATCGATCCAGTGGGTTGTGTGTTTAAGTCTGTGCTAAACTATTGTCCAGTAAAGTGATTACAATACGGAGTTATGGTTGCTGCTGAGGTTCAATGGTGCCCCTATTCACTGTGCCGATGCTCACACTACCCATACCCACAGTAACAATACTCACAGTAACCATACACACAGTGCACAAACTCACTGTATCCACACTGACAGTGTCCGTACTCACAGTGCCAGTGCTCAGAGTACGCGCACTCACAGTGACCATACTCACAGTACCCGAACACACAGTACCCATACACACAGTGCCCATACTCACAGTGCCCCTACTCACAGTAACGATACTCACAGTGACCATACACAGAGTAGCAATACAACAGTGCCCATAGTCACAATGCCAATACTCATAGTGACCATAGTCAAAGTGACCATACACACACTACCATACACACAGTACCCATACTCACAGTGACCATACGCACAGTGCCAATAACCAGAGTGCCCAAACTCACTGTGTCCACAATCACAGTGCCCATACTCACTCTGTTCCATGCTCACAGAGGTCATTCTCACAGTTCCTGTACTCACTGTGCCCATTCTCACATTGCTCGTATTCACAGAACTCATACGTACAGTGCCCATTCTCACATTGCTCGTATTCACAGAACTCATACGTACAGTGCCCATTCTCACATTGCTCGTATTCACAGAACTCATACGTACAGTGCCCATATTCACAGAACCCATACCCACAGTCCCCATACTCACAGTGCCAATACTCACAGTGCCCGTATTCACAGAGACCGTACCAAGAGTGGCCATACTCACAGTGCCAGTACATAGTGCCTGTACTCACTATACCCATACACACGGTGAGCACACTTACAGTAGACACACTCACAGTGCCCGTACTCGCTGTGCCGATACTCATAGTGCCCGTACTCACTGTACCCGTACTTACAGTGACCAATTCTCACAGTACCCATACACACAGTGCCCTTACTCACAGTGCACATACTCACAGTACCCAAACTCACAGTACCCAAACTCACAGTCCTATACTCACAGTGTCAGTACACAGTGCCCGTACTCACCTTGCCTATACTCACAGTGCCCATACTCACAGTGCCCATACTCACAGTGACCGTATTCACAGTGCCCCTAGTCACAGTGCCTATACTCACAGTGCCCATACTCAGTGACCACACTCACAGTGCCCGTACTCACAGTGAGCATACTCACAGTGCCCATACTCACAGTGCCTATACTCACAGTGCCCATACTCAGTGACCACACTCACAGTGCCCGTACACACAGTGAGCATACTCACAGTAGCCGTACTAACAGTGCCCATACTCACTGCATCTGTATTCACAGGGACCGTACTAAGAGTGGCCATACTCACAGTGCCATTACTCACAGTATCCATACTCACAGTACCCATACTCACAGTGCCATTACTCACAGTACCCATACTCCGAGTGCCATTACTCACAGTACCCATACTTACAGTACCCATACTCACAGTGCCCGTATTCACTGTGCCCATACTCACAGTGCCAGTACACAGTGCCCGTACTGTCCTTGCCCATACTCACAGTGCGAGTACACAGTATCCGTACTCACAGTGCCCGTACTCACTATACCCATACACACGGTGAGTATCCTCACAGTAAACACACTCACCTTGCCCATACTCACAGTGCCCATACTCAGTGACCATACTCACAGTGACCGTACTCACAGAGCCCATGCTAACAGTGCTCGTACTCACAGTGAGCATACTCACAGTAGCCGTACTCACAGTGCCCATACTCACTATACCCATACACACGGTGAGCATCCTCACAGTAAACACACTCACAGTGCCCGTACTCACAGTGAGCATACTCACAGTAGTCGTACTCACAGTGAGCATACTCACAGTAGCCGTACTAACAGTGCCCATACTCACAGTGCCCATACTCACAGTACTCCTACACACAGTACCGATATACACAGTGCCCGTACTCACAATGCCCATACTCACAGTGCACATACTCACAGTACCCAAACTCACAGTGACCGTATTAACAGTGCCCATACTCACAGTGCCAGTACTCACGGTGACCATACTCACAGTGACCATACTCACAGTGCCCGTACTCACAATGCCCATAATCACAGTGCCCGTACTCACAATGCCCAGACACACAGTACACATACTCACAGTGCCCGTCCTCACAATGCCCATAATCACAGTGCCAGTACTCACGGTGACCATACTCACAGTGACCATACTCACAGTGCCCGTACTCACAATGCCCATAATCAAAGTGCCCGTACTCACAATGCCCATACACACAGTACCCATACTCACAGTGCCCGTCCTCACAATGCCCATAATCACAGTGCCCGTACTCACAATGCCCATACTCACTGTGACCATACTCACAGTACCCATACTCACATTGCCATTACTCACAGTATCCCTACACACAGTACCCATACTCACAGTGCCCGTACTCACAATGCCCATACTCACAGTTCCCTTACCCACAGTGCCTATACTCAGAGTGGCCATACTAACAGTGACCATACTCACAGTGCCGATGTTCACAGTGTTTGTACTCACAGTGACCATACTCACAGTGCACATACTCACAGTTCCCTTACCCATAGTGCCCATACTTACAATGCCCATACTCACAGTGCCTGTACTCACTGTACGCCAACTCAGTGCCCATACTCACAGTGTCCGTACACACAGTGCCCGTACCCACAGTGCCCGTACTCACTATACACATACACACTGTGAGCATTCTCACAGGACACACACTCATATAGCCCGTACTCACAGTGCCCATACTCACAGTTCCCGTACTCACAGTGCCCATACTCACAGTGGTCGTACTCCAGAGTGGCCATACTCATTGTAGTCATACTCAGAGTTACCATACTCACAGTACCCATACTCACAGAGCCCATACTCACAGTGACCATACTTACAGTGCCCCTACTCACAGTGCCAGTACTCACAGTGCCCATACTCACAATGCCCATACTCACAGTGACCGTAGTCATAGTGCCCATACTCACAGTGCCAGTACACAGTGCCCGTACTCACCTTGCCCATAGTCAAAGTGCCCATACTCACTGTGACCATACTCACAGTACCCGTATTCCCAGTGACCGTACTAACAGTGACCATACTCATAGTTCCCATACTCATAGTTCCCATACTCACAGTGCCCATGTTCACAGTGCCCGTATTCACTGTGCCCATACTCACAGTGACCGTATTAACAGTGCCCATACTCACAGTGCCAGTACTCACGGTGACCATACTCACAGTGACCATACTCACAGTGCCCGTACTCACAATGCCCATAATCACAGTGCCCGTAGTCACAATGCCCATACACACAGTACCCATACTCACAGTGCCCGTCCTCACAATGCCCATAATCACAGTGCCCGTACTCACAATGCCCATAATCACAGTGCCCGTACTCACAATGCCCATACACACAGTACCCATACTCACAGTGCCCGTCCTCACAATGCCCATAATCACAGTGCCCGTACTCACAATGCCCATTCTGACAGTGCCCATACACACAGTGCCTGTACTCACAATGCCCATACTCACAGTGACCATACACACAGTGCCCATACTCACTGTGACCATACTCACAGTACCCATACTCACAGTGCCTATACTCACAGTGCCCGTCCTCACAATGCCCATAATCACAGTGCCCGTACTCACAATGCCCATTCTGACAGTGCCCATACACACAGTGCCTGTACTCACAATGCCCATACTCACAGTGACCATACACACAATGCCCATCTCACTGTGACCATACTCACAGTACCCATACTCACAGTGCCTATACTCACAGCACTCATACTCACATTGCCATTACTCACAGTATCCCTACACACAGTACCCATACTCACAGTGCCCGTACTCACAATGCCCCTAGTCACAGTGCCCGTACTCACAGTGCCCATATTCACAGTGCCCGTACTCACAATGCCCATACTCACAGTGCCCATATTCACAGTGCCCGTACTCACAGTGCCCATATTCACAGTGCCCGTACTCACAATGCCCGTATTCACAGTGACCGTAGTCACAGTGCCCATACTCACAGTGCACATATTCACAGTGCCCGTACTCACAATGCCCATATTCACAGTGACCGTACTCACAATGCCCATACACACAGTACCCATACTCACAGTGCCAGTACTCACGGTGACCATACTCACAGTGACCATACTCACAGTGCCCGTACTCACAATGCCCATAATCAAAGTGCCCGTACTCACAATGCCCATACACACAGTACCCATACTCACAGTGCCCGTCCTCACAATGCCCATAATCACAGTGCCCGTACTCACAATGCCCATACTCACTGTGACCATACTCACAGTGCCTATACTCACAGCACTCATACTCACATTGCCATTACTCACAGTATCCCTACACACAGTACCCATACTCACAGTGCCCGTACTCACAATGCCCATACTCACAGTTCCCTTACCCACAGTGCCTATACTCAGAGTGGCCATACTAACAGTGACCATACTCACAGTGCACATACTCACAGTTCCCTTACCCATAGTGCCCATACTTACAATGCCCATACTCACAGTGCCTGTACTCACTGTACGCCAACTCAGTGCCCATACTCACAGTGTCCATACACACAGTGCCCGTACCCACAGTGCCCGTACTCACTATACACATACACACTGTGAGCATTCTCACAGGACACACACTCATATAGCCCGTACTCACAGTACCCATACTCACAGAGCCCATACTCACAGTGACCATACTTACAGTGCCCCTACTCACAATGCCAGTACTCACAGTGCCCATACTCACAATGCCCATACTCACAGTGACCGTAGTCATAGTGCCCATACTCACAGTGCCAGTACACAGTGCCCGTACTCACCTTGCCCATAGTCAAAGTGCCCATACTCACTGTGACCATACTCACAGTACCCGTATTCCCAGTGACTGTACTAACAGTGACCATACTCATAGTTCCCATACTCATAGTTCCCATACTCACAGTGCCCGTATTCACTGTGCCCATACTCACAGTGCCAGTACACAGTGCCCGTACTGTCCTTGCCCATACTCACAGTGCGAGTACACAGTATCCGTACTCACAGTGCCCGTACTCACTATACCCATACACACGGTGAGCATCCTCACAGTAAACACACTCACCTTGCCCATACTCACAGTGCCCATACTCAGTGACCATACTCACAGTGACCGTACTCACAGAGCCCATGCTAACAGTGCTCGTACTCACAGTGAGCATACTCACAGTAGCCGTACTCACAGTGCCCATACTCACTATACCCATACACACGGTGAGCATCCTCACAGTAAACACACTCACAGTGCCCGTACTCACAGTGAGCATACTCACAGTAGTCGTACTAACAGTGAGCATACTCACAGTAGCCATACTAACAGTGCCCATACTCACAGTACTCCTACACACAGTACCGATATACACAGTGCCCGTACTCACAATGCCCATACTCACAGTGCACATACTCACAGTACCCAAACTCACAGTGACCGTATTAACAGTGCCCATACTCACAGTGCCAGTACTCACGGTGACCATACTCACAGTGACCATACTCACAGTGCCCGTACTCACAATGCCCATAATCACAGTGCCCGTACTCACAATGCCCATACACACAGTACCCATACTCACAGTGCCCATGTTCACAGTGACCATATTCACAGTGGCCATACTCACAGTGCCTGTTCTCAGTGCCCATACACACAGTACCCATACTCACAGTGCCAGTACTCACTGTACCTATACTCACAGCCCCACTGCACACAATGCCCATACCCACAGTGCCCGTTCTCACAGTGCCAGTACACACAGTGCCCGTACCCAAGGTGCTAGTATCAACACTACCTTGAGGTGGAAAGGTTATTGTCTGTGCAGAAGAGCTTTACGAGCCAATTCCTCCTGTACTGTAATGTTGATTTTCCTCACAATGTCCCTATCAACGTTCCTGATCTTCCTAGTGTTCCTGTGTTTCTTCACAGTAAAATCAGAGAAGAAATATTGATTGAAAACCTCACCACTCTCCTGTAGTTCCATGTATAAATATCCAGTTTGCTCTTCAATGGAGTCTATTCTCTCCCTAGTTTCTCTTTGACTTTTAATATAAAATTTATTTGGATTCTCCTCAATATTCTCTGCCAAAGTTATTTCATCGAGTCATGAGTCATGTCCTCTTTTGCGCTTATGATTTCCTTCTGAGTGCATTCCTCCATATTCTGTAGTCTTCCCGGGACTCTCAATGTGAGATGCCTTGACCAGAACCATATGTTTTCCTGACCAGACCCTCAATATCTTTCTTTGTCCAGGATTCCTTTCTTTTGCCAGCCTTGCCCTTCACTGTAACAGGAAGGTGAGAGGTTGTGCTCACATTATCTCACATCTAAAAGCTTCCCACTTGCCAGATGTTCCTTTGACCAACTTGCTTTAATTCTTTGAAGATGGACATAGAGAGGTGATAGAGGGTAACCTGTCAATATAGTGTATTCATGTTTGACAAGGAGGAGTTGGTGCATAATTTAAAAGCCTGTGGAATTGGTGGAAGTGTTTTAGATTGCTTTGAAAACTGAATGTCTCATGAAAAATAGAGGATAGACTTAGTGGTGTCTTCTGAGACTGGGAGGTAGCCAGTGGTCACTTCTTGGGCCAGAACAGTTCACTATTTGGCAGAAAGAATGGTGTATAACATTTCCAAATTTGCCAATGATATGACAAAAGGGAGGAGTATGTAGTGATAAAGTTTCTGTGATTCTGATGGGGGCTAGAAATGCACAAACTGAGTGAGTGTGCAGATGACTGTCAAATGGAGATGAATGTGCGAAAGGGTGAGATCTTGCATTTCGGTAGAGAGAGACCAAAGTTCAGGTTATTGAAAGGAGTGGAACAGAAATGCAAGAAGTACAAAGGGATATCTATGTCCAAGTGCCAACAGGCAGGTCCAACAAGTAGTGAAGAGGCAAATGGCATTTTGGCCTGCATTACGGAGTGAATGAGACAACCTTAATACATAGGATGTTGGTGAGGCCTCACCTGGAGTACCATGTACAGTTCCGGTATCCACACCTAAAACACAGATGCAGTGACCTTGGAAGCAGTCTAAAGGAGATTTGCTAGGATAATTCCAAGGATGAGAGGGTGTCCTATGGCACAGAGCCAAATAGCTTTCTATTTGGTTCGTTGGAGTTTAGAAAAATGAGGGTGACCTTGTTCGAAATATTAGGTCCATGGTGGGAGTGAGAAGAGGATTGACAGGAGAAATGATGGGATATTTTCACTAGTGGGAGAGTCTTGAAGCAGAGCATATAACTGCAAAGGCTGTTGGTTTACATTGGTGATGATTAAGGAATAAGGTGGATGAATTTGAGGTACAATTAGAGATTGGTCGGTATGACATTGTGGCTGAAAGAAGGCCAGAGTTGGGAGCTTAACATCAAAGGACATACTTTGCATTGAAAGGACAGGCGGTGGTGTGGCTCTGTTGGTAAGAGATGGAATTCCACCTCTAGGAAGCGGTGACATAGGGTCAGAGAATGTGAATCTTTGTGGGTGGAGTTAAGAAACTGCGAAGGTAAAGAAACCATTAGGGAATCATATATAAACCTCTAAATAGTAGCCAAGATGTAGGTTTTGATGTATTACAAAGGGAGCTGGAAAAGGCATGTAATAAGGGTAATGGCATAATTGTAATGGGGCACTTCAATATGTAAGGAGATTAGGAAAATTAGGTTGGTGTCGGATCACAAGAGAGGGAAATTGTTGCATGCCTATGAGATGGCTGTTTAGAGCAGCTTGTGACTGAGCCTACTTGGGGAAAGCCTCTCTTAGATTGGGTGTTGTGGAATAACCCAGATCTTATTAGGGAGCTTAATGTAAAGGAACCCTTAGGAGCCAGTGATCACAATATGATTGACATAATATGGCTGACAGGCAGGAGGCACCGAGTGGGAATAAAGGGGCTTTTTCTGGTTGGCTGCAGGGGGCAGTATTGGGACCGCTACTTTTCACATTGTTTGGCAATGATTTAGATAATGGAATTGATGGCTTTGTGGCAAACTTTGCGGATGATAAAACGATAGGTGCAGGGTTAGGTAATGCTGAGGAAGCAAAGCGATTGCAGCAGGACTTAGACAAATTGGAAGAATGGGAAAAAAAGTGGTAAATAGAATACAGTATTGGGAAAAGTATGATAATGCATTTTGGTAAAAGGAACAATAGTGCAGACTATTATCTAAATGAGGAGAACATTCAAACATCAGAGGTGCAGAGGGACTTTGGAGTCTTCATACAAAACTCCAGAAGGTTAATTTGCAGATTGAGTCTTTGGTAAAGAAGGCAAATATAATGTTGGCATTAATTTCAAGGGGAATTTAATATAAAAGCAAGGTGATAATGCTGAATCTTTATAAGATACTAGTGAGGCTGCACTTGGAGTATTGTCGACAGTTTTGGGCCCCATATCTCAGAAAGGATGCGTTGTCATTGGAGAGAGTCCAGAGGAAGTTCACAAGGATGATTCAGGGAATGAGGAGTGTTTGGCAGCTTTCGGCCTGTACTCATTGGAATTTAAAAGAATGTAGGGGTGGGGGGTGCGGAGGTCTCATTGAAACCTACCGAATGTTGAAAGGACTAGATAGGGCTGATATGGAGAGGAATTTTCCTGTGGTGGGGGTATCCAGAACTAGAGGGCACAGCCTCAAAAATGAGGGTGACCTTTTAGAACAAAGGTAAGGAGGAATTTTTTAGCTAGTGAGCAGTAGTGGAATGCTCTGCCACAGACTGCAGTGAAGGCCAAGTCCGTGCGTATACTTGAGGCAGAAGTTGTTCGTTTCCTGATCGGTCAGGGCATCAAAGGATATGGTGAGAAGGCAGGTGTGTGGGGATGAGAGGAATCCGGGAACAGCCACGATAGAATGGCAGATCAGACTTGATGGGCTGAATGGCTTAATTCAGCTCCTATGTCTTATGGTCTTAGGGATATCTAGAATTCTCTGTCTGGTGGGTTTTGGAAACAAGAGCATTTGACATAATTAGAGTGGAGATATTTGATGGAGGAAAAGAGTCATTTTGGACAGAAGGAGAATTGAGTTTGACGTGGATCAGCCATGATCATATTAAATGGTGGGGTAGGTTAGACTCCCACTCACTTGGGCTCCCACTCCAATTTTTGGGTGTTCTTCTGTATCAGTGAACAGATTATTCTCACAGTCACAGGGCAAGGATAGCACTTGTATCTCCTTCGGCAGAATCCTATCACATATTCTCAGGACATTGGTTAAATACTGGATACAGCTCCCTCTACACTGTCCCTCAAAAACTCCCAAGGCAGGGGTAGTGGGTTAGACACAGAGTAAAGCATCCTGTAAACTCTCCCCTCACAAATTCCATTGCTGAGTTAGATACAGAGTAAACTCCTTCTACACTGTCCCTCACATATTCTTGGAGCAGAGAAATTGCATTGTATACAGAGTAAGCTCCTCTATGCTGTCCCTCACACACTTCCAGGGCATGGATAGTGGGTTCTACACAGAATAAAGCTCCCTCTACACTGTCCCCTCACGTATTCCCTTCACACTGGCTACGAGATGGCTTTTTAAGAGCAGCTCGTGGTTGAGCCCAATAGGGGAATGGCAATTCTGGATTGGGTATTATCTAACGATGCAGATTTGATTAGGAAGCTTAAGGTAAAGGAACCCTTTAAAGGCAGTGATCATTATAATAAAATTCACCTTGCAGTTTGAGAAGGAGAAGCTAACCTTGGATATATCAGTATTACTGTGGAGTAAAGCTAACTATAGAGACATGAGAGAAGAGCTGATCAAAGTTGATTGAAGGGACACTGTCAGGGATGGTGGCAGTACAGCAATGGCTGGAATTTCTGGGAGCAATTCAGAAGGCACAGGAAAGATGCCTCCCAAAGATGAAGAAATATCCTTAAGGGCAGATGAGGCAATTGTGACTGACAAAGGAAATCAAAGACAGCATAAAAGCAAGAGAGGACATATAATATAGCAAAAATTAGAGGGAAGGTAGAGGATTATAAAGCTTCTGACAGAAGACAACTAAAACAGACCTAAGGAGAGAAAAGATGAAATAATGAAGATAAGCTAATATACTGTATAAGGAGAAAAATAGAGGTGAGAGTAGATTTTGGACTGCTGGAAAATTATGCTGGAGAGGTTGTAATGTGGGACAAAGAAATGGTGAACTTAATAAGTATTTTGCATCAATCTTTACTGTAGGAGACACTATCAGAATGCCAGAAATATGAGAGTGTCAGGGGGCAGAAGTGAGTGTTGTTGCTATTACTAAGGAAAAGGTGCTTGGGGTGCTTGGGAAGCTGAAAAGTCTGAAGGTAGATAAGTCACCTGGACCAGATGGACTACACACTAGGGTTCTGTAAGAGGTAGCTGCGGAGATTGTAGAGGCTTTAATAAGAGGATGTATCAGAGAGTTGTCGTATGAACCCCGCACTTCCCGTTTCTACCTCCTACCCAAGATCCACAAACCTGCCTGCCCAGGTAGACCTATTGTCTCAGCTTGCTCCTGCCCCACTGAACTCATTTCTGCATACCTTGACACTGTCTTATCCCCCCCTTGTTCAATCTCTTCCCACCTATGTTCATGACACTTCTCATGCTTTGAATTTTTTTCAATGATTTTAAGTTCCCTGGCCCCCACCATCTTATTTTCACCATGGATGTCCAGTACCTATATACCTCCATCCCCCACCGAGATGGTCTCGAAGCTCTTCGCTTCTTTTTGGATTCCAGACCTAACCAATTCCCCTCTGTCACCACTCTCCTCCATCTAGCAGAATTAGTTCTTACTCTCAATAATTTCTCCTTTGGCTCCTCCCACTTCCTCCAAACCAAGGGTGTAGCCATGGGTACCCGTATGGTCCCAGTTATGCCTGCCTTTTTGTTGGCTTTGTGGAACAGTCCATGTTCCAAGTCTATATGGGTATCCATCCCCCTCTTTTCCTTCGCTACATCGACGACTGCATTGGCGCTGCCTCCTGCACGCATGCTGAGCTCGTCGACTTCATTAACTTTGCCTCCAACTTTCACCCTGCCCTCAAATGTACCTGGTCCATTTCCGACACCTCCCTCCCCTTTCTTGATCTTTCTGTCTCCATCTCTGGAGATGGCTTATCTACTGATATCTACTATAAGCCTACAGACTCTCACAGCTACCTTGAATATTCCTCTTCCCACCCTGTCACTTGCAAAAATGCTATCCCCTTCTCACAATTCCTCCATCTCTGCCGCATCTGCTCTCAGGATGAGGCTTTTCATCCCAGGACGAAGGAGATGTCTTCCTTTTTTAAACAAAGGGGCTTCCCTTTTTCCACCATCAACTCTGCTCTCAAACACATCTCTCCCATTTCCCGCACATCTGCCCTCACCCCATCCGCCCACCATTCCACTCGGGATAGGGTTCCCCTTGTCCTCACCTACCACCCCACCAGCCTCCAGGTCCAACGTATAATTCTCCGTAACTTCCAACACCTCCAACGGGATCCCACTACCAAGCACATCTTTCCCTCCCCCCCTTTCTGCTTTCCGCAGGGATCGCTCCCTACGCAACTCCCTTGTTCACTCGGGACCCCCATCCCTTCCCACCAATCTCCCTCCTGGCACTTATCCTTGTAAGCGGAACAAGTGCTACACCTGCCCTTACACTTCCTCCCTCACCGCCATTCAGGGCCCCAGACAGTCCTTCCAGGTGAGGTGACACTTCACCTGTGAGTTGGCTGGTGTGGTATACTGCGTCCGGTGCTCCCGGTGTGGCCTTTTATATATTGGTGAGACCCGTCGCAGACTGGGAGACCGTTTCGCTGAACACCTACGCTCGGTCCGGCAGAAAAAGCAGGATCTCCCAGTGGTCACACATTTTAATTCCACGTCTCATTCACATTTTGATATGTCTATCCATGGCCTCCTCTACTGTCAAAATGAATCCAAACTCAGGTTGGAGGAACAACACCTTATATACTGGCTGGGTAGCCTCCAACCTGATGGCATGAACATTGACTTCTCTAACTTCCATTAATGCCCCTCCTCCCCTTCTTACCCCATCCCTGACATATTTAGTTGTTTGCCTGTTCTCCATCTCCCTCTGGTGCTTCCCCACCCCCCCCCACTTTCTTTCTCCCGAGGCCTCCTGTCCCATGATCCTTTCCCTTCTCCAGCTCTGTATCACTTTCGCCAATCACCTTTCCAGCTCTTAGCTTCATCCCACCCCCTCCGGTCTTCTCCTATCATTTCGCATTTCCCCCTCCCCCCAGTACTTTCAAATCCCTTACTATCTTTCCTTTCGGTTAGTCCTGACAAAGGGTCTCGGCCTGAAACGTCGACAGTGCCTCTCCCTATAGATGCTGCCTGGCCTGCTGCGTTCCACCAGCATTTTGTGTGTGTTGTTGTTTGAATTTCAAGCATCTGCAGATTTCCTCGTGTTTGCTGGGTGATCAGAGGTAGTAGGCTGGTTTTGTGGCTCTTAAACTTCTCCTAAACAATTTTTTCTGAGGGCTTGGTGGGGGAGGGAGGGGGTGGTGACCTGTCAGAAGAGCAGTGAGTATGCAGACTGATGTTGCTGTGGCTATTCTCTCTGAGTTCTGCTTGAATAGGAGTGTTTTTATCTAACTGCAGCAGAACACTGGAGCAGTGATAGGTGAGGTTACAACAATGCCCTCAAGGTCAGAAGACGGTGACACATGGTGTCTGCATTGATGTTTGGTATTAGGTTACCACAGCATGCAGAGGGCCAGAGGGCTGGGCCTGGAATCTGCTCCATACCACAACTCATGTTCTTAACATTCTTAAATTGCTGTTTTAAAAAAATACAAAGGAAAGGGTAGGAGAGCAGACATGAGAGGGGGAATGATTGGTGGCAGAAGAGGGAAAGAGGATATTCCTGGATTATACCTGGTGCTATGTCACTAAAGTGGGAGCTTTTGGAAATTTGGTAATGTTTGCCACACAGGGAACATGCTGATAGTGTGGGTTGAATGGCCTGTACTGTTCTATGATGTGACCTGTGACATTAGAACAAAGGTCTGCATGATAAGTTAACTCTTACACTGACTGAAGAGGCATCAATGAGTAAGGCTCACATCTGAAACCTATTTGGGAGTCTATGTGTACTGGGACACAGCTCATCCAGCACAAAGATATTGATTGGGCTCTGCGTTAATTCGTGCTGCTCGCAGGAAGCAGGTGGTGCTTGGGTTTAGTAACTGAGAGTGGGAGGGGAACGGCTGTATTGAGGTCAAAGGCACCTTGACCCTGGTGAGAGCTGAGGTCCCTGGGGACCACGGACAATCTCCTCCCAGGCGAAAAAACATCCCGTGTTGTTACACACTGGCTGGCTGTGTGGGGCACAGCAGGGGATGCCTGTGTCGGAAATGGTGATCAGTTCCCTGATTTTGCAAACAAAGGAGGAATTTCAGAATGTTCTTGTGGCTGGTGAATCAGTTATCTGAAGGAAAGAATGAAGAAATAAATAGATGAGATAAAAGGCTGGTGATGAGAGAACAAGAGAGAGAGAGAGAGAAATATTGGAAGGAAGGAAAAGTCAGACTGGAAGAGAGTCCAGAGAAATCCACTCTGTTCACTGAAGCTGAATGAAAGACCAGGGGAAGTGAGAGACCAGAAGATATAAGAGCAAAATGAAGAAATTGGGACATAGTGGAAGAGAGAAAGGCAGAATATGATTGGATTAAATGAGAAAATGGATGAAGTTTCTCATTGATTATATTATGTTTGTATTTACTATGTTTGCTTTCAAGAAAATGAATATGGTGACATGTATGTACTTAGAAAATAAACTTACTTTGAGGAACTGAAAGGAAGAGGGGATGAGAGGGGGCATGCAGACATCGCTGGAAGGCTGCAGAGTGTGATTAAGGAGAGGTAGAGAGAGCAAGGTGCTAACAGGGTGGATTGTGAGAGTGGAAATGAGAGTGAGAGGTTTGACAGGAGCCTAAGTGTAAGCAGAACCAATGAGGGACACATTCCAACAGCACCTTCCACCACACTGCACTCCCTAACTCTGTCTACCAGTGTGGCAGACCTTGCCATGGCCTGAAACTAAGCAACCAGACTGTGCCCAGCAAGATCCCATAAGTACAGTGACAGCCTTTGGGATAATTCTCTAAAACACTAGAGAATTGCTGCTGGTCTTCCAGACTATGGGAGAGAAAGCAAGCAGAGAGTTCCTGGTTTAACATCTCAGGCGGAGTAGCCCTCCTCTGTCTTATACCAGTGCATTGGCCTGGACTCTCACACTGTGATACACTGGCACTGAGGTACTGCCAGCCCTCACTAGCACAATGCCACTGCCTGTCCAGAGTCTGAACCTTCTCCCCAGATTCCCGCAAACATGGAAAAAATGGATGAAATGTAGGTGGGTTAGCATAGATGAGTTGGGCTGAAGGGCCTGTTTCCCTGAGTTGTGTCTGTAACTCACAGGACTGAGCACACTGTAGTAGATGTCAGTGCTGAATATCATTGTCCTGTAACAAACACCCGCCACATTGTTCAGTAAAGACTAAACACAATCACCACTGCAGAACATTTCCCCTGCATTCACTCTTCAACCACTAGCAACTCCACCAATCCAACACCCTGTCAGCAGGGACACACACACACACAACACAAACAGACACACTCATACATACACATGCGCACACACACAGCACAGACACACACACGCATACAGACAATACAGACATACACACACATAATCAGAGAAACAGAGACACAGGCATATACACACACACACACACACACACACACACACACACACACACACACACACACACACACACACACACACACACATTCATTTACTTACTGGAAGTGTGGAAGGGTGGAGATGTAATTATGAAGGCATTGATCGGGTGGACAGTCAGAGTCTTTTCCCCAGGGTTGAAATATCAAATACCACGGGACGCAAGTTCAAGGTAAGAGGAGGAGCGTTTAAAGGGGATTTGCCAGGTGAGTTTTTTTTCCGGGTGAGTGTTGGGAACAGGCTGCCAAGGGAATGTGGAAGCAGATATGAAAACTAAGCTTCACAGAACAGAGAGCATTATAGCACAGTACAGGCCCTTCAGCCCACAATGTTGTTCTAACCCTTTAAACTACTCTAAGATCAATCTAACCTTTGGCCCTTAATAGTTTTCTATCATCTATGTGCCTATATAAGAGTCACTTAAATGCCTCTAGTGTATTTGCCGGTACCACCACCACTGGCAGTATATCCCACACACCCACCTCTCTGTGTGTAAAAACCCTACCCTGGCATCCCCTATATTTTCCTCCCATCACTTTATAATTATGCCCTCTCGTATCAGACATTTCCACCCTGGGAAAAATTATTTGGCTATCGGCCTCTCTGATTCTGTGGGCTTCTCATTAAACTCTATGCTGCAATTTCATGGCACTGATTCAGACAGACCCCTGTTCATCTCCCCCACACTGATTCACATGGACCCCTGTTCATCTCCCCCACACTGATTCACACGGACCCCTGTTCATCTCCCCCACACTGATTCAGACAGACCCCTGTTCATCTCCCCCACACTGATTCACATGGACCCGTTCATCTCCCCCACACTGATTCACATGGACCCCTGTTCATCTCCCCCACACTGATTCACATGGACCCCTGTTCATCTCTCCCACACTGATTCACACGGACCACTGTTCATCTCCCCAACACTGATTCAGACAGACCCCTGTTCATCTCCCCCAAACTGATTCACATGGACCCCTGTTCATCTCTCCCACACTGATTCACACGGACCCCTGTTCATCTCCCCCACACTGATTCACATGGACCCCTGTTCATCTCCCCCACACTGATTCACACAGACCCCTGTTCATCTCTCCCACACTGATTCACACGGACCCCTGTTCATCTCCCCCACACTGATTCACATGGACCCCTGTTCATCTCCCCCAAACTGATTCACACGGACCCCTGTTCATCTCCCCCACACTGATTCACATGGACCCCTGTTCATCTCCCCCACACTGATTCAGACAGACCCCTGTTCATCTCTCCCACACTGTTTCACACGGACCCCTGTTCATCTCCCCCACACTGATTCACATGGACCCCTGTTCATCTCCCCCACACTGATTCACACGGACCCCTGTTCATCTCCCCCACACTGATTCACATGGACTCCTGTTCATCTCCCCCAAACTGATTCACACAGACCCCTGTTCATCTCCCCCACACTGATTCACACGGACCCCTGTTCATCTCCCCCACACTGATTCACACGGACCCCTGTTCATCTCTCCCACACTGATTCACACGGACCCCTGTTCATCTCCCCCACACTGATTCACACGGACCCCTGTTCATCTCCCCCACACTGATTCAGACGGACCCCTGTTCATCTCTCCCACACTGATTCACACGGACCCCTGTTCATCTCCCCCACACTGATTCACATGGACCCCTGTTCATCTCCCCCACACTGATTCACATGGACCCCGTTCATCTCCCCCACACTGATTCACACAGACCCCTGTTCATCTCCCCCACACTGATTCACATGGACCCCTGTTCATCTCCCCCAAACTGATTCACACGGACCCCTGTTCATCTCCCCCACACTGATTCAGACAGACCCCTGTTCATCTCCCCCACACTGATTCAGACAGACCCCTGTTCATCTCTCCCACACTGTTTCACACGGACCCCTGTTCATCTCCCCCACACTGATTCACATGGACCCCTGTTCATCTCCCCCACACTGATTCACACGGACCCCTGTTCATCTCTCCCACACTGATTCAGACAGACCCCTGTTCATCTCTCCCACACTGTTTCACACGGACCCCTGTTCATCTCCCCCACACTGATTCACATGGACCCCTGTTCATCTCCCCCACACTGATTCACACGGACCCCTGTTCATCTCCCCCACACTGATTCACATGGACTCCTGTTCATCTCCCCCAAACTGATTCACACAGACCCCTGTTCATCTCCCCCACACTGATTCACACGGACCCCTGTTCATCTCCCCCACACTGATTCACACGGACCCCTGTTCATCTCTCCCACACTGATTCACACGGACCCCTGTTCATCTCCCCCACACTGATTCACACGGACCCCTGTTCATCTCCCCCACACTGATTCAGACGGACCCCTGTTCATCTCTCCCACACTGATTCACACGGACCCCTGTTCATCTCCCCCACACTGATTCACATGGACCCCTGTTCATCTCCCCCACACTGATTCACATGGACCCCGTTCATCTCCCCCACACTGATTCACACAGACCCCTGTTCATCTCCCCCACACTGATTCACATGGACCCCTGTTCATCTCCCCCAAACTGATTCACACGGACCCCTGCTCATCTCCCCCACACTGATTCAGACAGACCCCTGTTCATCTCCCCCACACTGATTCACACGGACCCCTGTTCATCTCTCCCACACTGATTCACACGGACCCCTGTTCATCTCCCCCACCCTTTTTCAGAGGGACCCAGTTTATTCTCATCATTGATTCTGCAGCCAAGACATGGTGTAATTATTTACCCCAGAACCATGAACAGGCAGGCAATGAAGGATTCACAGCATGTGCAGGGTAGATGGTAGTAAGTAATGGCATCATCACCTGTGCTGTTGAGTGGGCCAAGAGGCCTATTCCTGTACTGTTGTGTACTATGTACCACACACCTATGTGTTGGCGTGTGGCCTAGTGGGCAAGGCATCAGACTAGTAACCTGAAGGTCACTGGTTCGAGCCTCAGCTGAGGCAGCGTGTTCATGTTCGTGTTAACAACACATTGCTCTGCGACGTCACCGGTGCCAAGCTGCATGGGTCCTAGTGCCCTTCCCTTGGACAACATCGGTGGCGTGGAGAGGGGAAGGCCTGCAGCTTGGGCAACTGCCGGTCTCCCATACAACCCTGCCCAGGCCTGCCCCCTGGAAACTCCAGACGCAGATCCATGGTTTCTCGAGACTGACGGATGCCACCACCACCACACACCTATGCAGTAGGAACTATTCGCTGTGAACAATTGTCCGATAAAGCCTCCCTTTTCTGCAAAGTGGGATGATACTGGAAATAACTAATGGGGTCAAAGGGAAAATGTACAAACTCTGCACTGAGAGCAGAGGAAGGATTGGACTAAGGTCACTGGAACTCCAGTGCAGTTGCTTTACTCACTGCCCCACTGTGCACTGAACACTCCAGAGCAGACACACCAGATAATCCTAATCAAAGTATACTTTTTTGTAGAAGTTTTTCATAAAAACAGGATATATCCCATGTGAAACAGAATTAATGTTTCAAATCGGTGACCTTTCCCTGTTGAAATGTCCTCCCCTGTCTGTCACACCACAGATACTACCTGACCAGCTGAGTGTTTTCAGCATATTGTGAATTATTTTGTGCACTCAGCCCTGCAACGTCTCCATTTGGTAGTTGCACCATCCATCCTTCCACGCCAGCTTGTGTTGAGCCCACGGGTTTGGATGGGTTGGCATGGCAATGCAGGGCAGGGTGTGATGTCTCTGCTCCACTTCAAGGTCTCCCCACAACCCTGCACGTGGGCGGATTGACTGAGACAGAGGGATGGTGGGAACAACACACAAACATTCAACAGCTCAGACCACATCTCTGAATAATCAGTGAATGTTTCTGGCAGAGATCCTTCATCAGAGTGGGAGAGTGAGGGAGAGGGAAAGTAGGGTGCGAAGAGTGAGAGAGCATAGGAGGAGGGGAGCACGAGATAGGAAGATGGAGAAAGGAGAGAGAGGGAAGGAGGGGAAAATAGAACAACTGAGGGAATGGAAAGAGGAAATGGAGAGGTGAAAGTGCGTAGGAGAGGGTGAACAAGAGAGAGAGGAGGAAATGGACGGGAAATGAGAAGAGTCAGAGGGCACAGAGGGAAAGAGGAATGAGAAGTGTGAGATAAGTATCACATATACACACAAACTCACACATGTACACAGATATGCACACTCATATACACACACAGATATCACACATGCAAATCTGAAATACAAACAAGTGCACATCCATTCTTGTCCATGCTCACATGTGCACTCACTAACACACAGAATCACACATACATGAACATGCTTATGACATGCATACACATGCATCAACACAACATACATTTCGCCACACGTATGGATGCCAGGCATGCCCAGACGGGACCGAGCTGACACCCTAAAGCAAGACACAATGGTGGGTCAGTGGAAGCAGAGGGAGGGATGTTGCCACCTCCCCCACCAGGGCCGGGCGCTGTGAGTGAGTACATTCTCACGCTTCATGCCTTTGTGAATCCCCCACCCCGCCCCAACAAGCAACAAATATCGGGAGTGTGATCCTTCATGTCCCCACACCCACCAGAGAAGGACATCGGGAGTCTATACCATCCCATTACATTTCCCCAAACCCCTCCAGAGAAAATAATCGGGAGTGTGTACCCTCACGTTTCATGACCCACCCCCCATGGCTGGACATCGGGAGTGTGTACCCCCATGTGTCATGTTCAAAACCCCGAGAGATGGTCATCGGGAGTGTGTACCCTCACGTTTCATGACCCATCCCTCAGGGCCGGACATCGGGAGTGCGTACCCTCACGTTTCATGACCCATCCCCCAGGGCCGGACATCAGGAGTGTGTACCCTCACGTTTCATGTTCAAAACCCTCAGGGCCAGACATCGGGAGTGCGTACCCTCACGTTTCATGACCAATCCCCCAGGGCCGGACATCAGGAGTGTGTAACCTCACGTTTCATGTTGAAACCCCCCAGGGTCGGACACCAGCAGTGCGTACCCTTACGTTTCATATCCCCACAACCCCCGCCCTCCAGGGCCGGACATCGGGAGTGTGTACCCTCACGTTTCATGACCCATTCCCCAGGGCCGGACATCGAAAATGTGTACCCTCATGTTTCATGTCCCCACGCACCACCCCCCCAGGGTCGGACATCAGGAGTGTGTACCATCACGTTTCATGTTGAAACTCCCCAGGGCCTGACATCAAGAGTGTGTACCCTCACGTTTCATGTTGAAACCCCCCCGGGGCCAGACATCAGGAGTGTGTACCCTTACGTTTCATGTTCAAGCCCCACAGGGCCAGACATCGGGAGTGTGTACCCTCATGTTTCATGTTGAACCCCCCAGGGCCGTACATCAAGAATGTGTACTCTCACGTTTCATGTCCCCACACATCCCCCCCCAGGGTCGAATATCAGGAGTGTGTACTCTCACGTTTCATGTTCCCACCCCTCCCCAACCCACAGGGCCGGACATTGGGTGGATGTACCCTCACGTTTCATGTTCAAAACCCCCAGGGCCGCACATCGAGAGTGTGTAACCTCACGAATCATGTTCCCACACCTCCCCACCCCCCCATGGCCGGACATCGGGAGTGTGTACCCTCACGTTTCATGACCCATCCCCCAGGGCAGGACATCGGGTGTGTGTACACTCACGTTTCATGTTTAAACCCCCCAGGGCCGGACATCAGAAGTGTGTACCCTCACGTTTCATGTTCAAAACCCCCAGGGCCGGACATCAAGAGTGTGTACCCTCACGTTTCATGCCCCCACACATCTCCCCCCAAGGTCGGACATCAGGAGTGTGTACCCTCACGTTTCATGTTCCCACCCCTCCCCACCACCCAGGGCCGGACATTGGGAGTGTGTACCCCGTTTCATGTTCCCACACAACCCCCCCAGGGTCGGACATCAAGAGTGTGTACCCTCACGTTTCATGTTCAAACACCCCAGGGCAGGACATCGGGAGTGTGTACCCTCATTTTTCATGACCCAATCCCCAGGGCCGGACTTCGAGAGAGTGTATCCTCGCGTTTCATGATCTACCCCCCAGAGCCGGACATTGGGAGTGTGTACCCTCATGTTTCATGACCCATCCCCCAGGGTCGGACATCAGGAGTGTGTACCCTCACGTTTCATGTTGAAACCCCCCAGGGCCAGACATCGGGAGTGTGTACCCTCACGTTTCATGTTCCCACCCCTCCCCACCCCTCCCCAGGGCCGGACATCAGGAGTGTGTACCCTCACGTTTCATGTTGAAACCCCCCAGGGCCAGACATCGGGAGTGTGTACCCTCACGTTTCATGTTCCCACCCCTCCCCACCACCCAGGGCCGGACGTTGGGAGTGTGTACCCTCTCGTTTCATGACCCATCCCCCAGGGCCGGACATTGGGAGTGTGTACCCTCACGTATCATGTTCCCACCCCTCCCCACCCCTCCCCAGGGCCGGACATCGGGAGTGTGTACCCTTATGTTTCATGTTCAAACCCCACAGGGCCAGACATCGGGACTGCGTACCAGCACATTTCATGTTCAAACCCCCCACAGACGGTCATCGGGAGTGTGTACCCTCACGTTTCATGTTGAAACCCCCCCGGGGCCGGACGTTGTGAGTGTGTACCCTCTTGTTTCATGACCCATCCCCCAGGGCCAGACATTGGGAGTGTGTACCCTCACGTATCATGTTCCCACCCCTCCCCAGGGCTGGACATCGGGAGTGTGTACCCTTATGTTTCATGTTCAAACCCCACAGGGCCAGACATCGGGACTGCGTACCAGCACATTTCATGTTCAAACCCCCCACAGACGGTCATCGGGAGTGTGTACCCTCACGTTTCATGACCAACCCCACCGTGGCTGGACATTGGGAGTGTGTACCCCCACGTGTCATGTTCAAACCCCACAGAGATGGTCATCGAGAATGTGTACCCTCACGTTTCATGTTGAAACCCCCCAGAGCCAGATATCTGGAATGTGTACCCTCATGTTTCATGTTGAAACCCCCCCGGGGCCAGACATCGGGAGTGTGTACCCTCATGTTTCATGTTGAAACCCCCCAAGGCCGGACATCGGGAGCGTGTATCTTCATGTTTAATGTTCAAACCCCCCAGGACCAGACATCGAGAGTGTGTATCCTCACGTTTCATGTTCAAACATCCCCAGGGCCGGACATCAAGAGTGTGTACCCTCATGTTTCATGTCCCCACACACCCCCCTCCCCAGGGTCAGACATCAGAAGTGTGTACCCTCATGTTTCATGTTGAAACTCCCCAGGGCCTGACATCGGGAGTGTGTACCCTCACGTTTCATGTTGAAACTCCCCAGGGCCTGACATCGGGAGTGTGTACCCTCACGTTTCATGACCCATCCCCCCAGGGCCGGACATCGGGTGTGTGTACACTCACGTTTCATGTTTAAACCCTCCAGGGCCAGACATCAGCAATGTGTACCCTCACGTTCATGTTTAAACCCTCCAGGGCCAGACATCGGGAGTGTGTATCCTCCCGTTTCATGTTGAAACCCCCCCCAGGGCCGGACATCGAAAGTATGTACCCTCACATTTCATGTCCCCACACACCCATCCCCCCCCCAGGGTCAGACATCAGGAGTGTGTACCCTCACGTTTCATGTTCAAAACCCCCAGGGCCGCACATCGAGAGTGTGTAACCTCACAAATCTTGTTCCCACCCCTCCCCACCCCCCCCATGGTCGGACATCGGGATTGTGTACCCTCACGTTTCATGACCCATCCCCCAGGGCCGGACATCGGGTGTGTGTACACTCACGTTTCATGTTTAAACCCCCCAGGGCCGGACATCAGAAGTGTGTACCCTCACGTTTAATGTTCAAAACCCCCAGGGCCGGACATCAGAAATGTGTACCCTCACGTTTCATGTTTAAAGCCTCCAGGGCCAGACATCGGGAGTCTGTGCCCTCACGTATCATGTCCCCACCCCTCCCCATCCGCCCCAGGGTCGGACATCGAGAGTGTGTACCCTCACGTTTCAGGTTGACACACCCCAGGGCCAGACATCTGGAGTGTGTACCCTCACGTTTCATGTTGAAACCCCCCGCAAGGCCAGACATCGCTAGTGTGTAACCTTACATTTCATGACCCACTCCCCAGGGCCGGACATCGAGAGTGTGTACCCTCACATTTCATGTTGAAACCCCCCAGTGCCAGACATCGGGAGTGTATACCATTACGTTTCATGTTCAAACACCCCACAGACGGCCATCGGGAGTGTGTAACCTCACGTTTCATGTTGAAACCCCCCAGGGCCAGACATCTGGAATGTGTACCCTCACGTTTCATGTTGAAACCCCCCCGGGGCCGAACATCGGGAGTGTGTACCCTCACGTTTTATGTTGAAACCCCCCAGGGCCAGACATCGGGAGTGTGTACCCTCACGTTTCATGACCAACCCCACCGTGGCTGGACATCGGGAGTGTGTACCCCCACGTGTCATGTTCAAACCCCACAGAGATGGTCATCGAGAATGTGTACCCTCACGTTTCATGTTGAAACCCCCCAGGGCCAGATATCTGGAATGTGTACCCTCATGTTTCATGTTGAAACCCCCCCGGGGCCAGATATCTGGAATGTGTACCCTCACGTTTCATGTTGAAACCCCCCAAGGCCGGACATCGGGAGCGTGTATCTTCATGTTTAATGTTCAAAACCCCCCAGGACCAGACATCGAGAGTGTGTATCCTCACGTTTCATGTTCAAACATCCCCAGGGCCGGACATCAAGAGTGTGTACCCTCATGTTTCATGTCCCCACACACACCCCCCCCAGGGTCAGACATCAGAAGTGTGTACCCTCATGTTTCATGTTGAAACTCCCCAGGGCCTGACATCGGGAGTGTGTACCCTCACGTTTCATGTTGAAACTCCCCAGGGCCTGACATCGGGAGTGTGTACCCTCACGTTTCATGACCCATCCCCCCAGGGCCGGACATCGGGTGTGTGTACACTCACGTTTCATGACCCATTCCCCAGGGCCGGACATCGAAAATGTGTACCCTCATGTTTCATGTCCCCACGCACCACCCCCCCAGGGTCGGACATCAGGAGTGTGTACCATCACGTTTCATGTTGAATCTCCCCAGGGCCTGACATCAAGAGTGTGTACCCTCACGTTTCATGTTGAAACCCCCCCGGGGCCAGACATCAGGAGTGTGTACCCTTACGTTTCATGTTCAAGCCCCACAGGGCCAGACATCGGGAGTGTGTACCCTCATGTTTCATGTTGAACCCCCCAGGGCCGTACATCAAGAATGTGTACTCTCACGTTTCATGTCCCCACACATCCCCCCCCAGGGTCGAATATCAGGAGTGTGTACTCTCACGTTTCATGTTCCCACCCCTCCCCAACCCACAGGGCCGGACATTGGGTGGGTGTACCATCACGTTTCATGTTGAAACCCCCCAGGGCCGGACATCGAAAGTATGTACCCTCACGTTTCATGTCCCCACACACCCCCCCCCCCCAAGGGTCAGACATCAGGAGTGTGTACCCTCACGTTTCATGTTCAAAACCCCCAGGGCCGCACATCGAGAGTGTGTAACCTCACGAATCATGTTCCCACACCTCCCCACCCCCCCATGGCCGGACATCGGGAGTGTGTACCCTCACGTTTCATGACCCATCCCCCAGGGCAGGACATCGGGTGTGTGTACACTCACGTTTCATGTTTAAACCCCCCAGGGCCGGACATCAGAAGTGTGTACCCTCACGTTTCATGTTCAAAACCCCCAGGGCCGGACATCAAGAGTGTGTACCCTCACGTTTCATGCCCCCACACATCTCCCCCCAAGGTCGGACATCAGGAGTGTGTATCCTCACGTTTCATGTTCCCACCCCTCCCCACCACCCAGGGCCGGACATTGGGAGTGTGTACCCCCGTTTCATGTTCCCACACAACCCCCCCAGGGTCGGACATCAAGAGTGTGTACCCTCACGTTTCATGTTCAAACCCCCCAGGGCAGGACATCGGGAGTGTGTACCCTCATTTTTCATGACCCAATCCCCAGGGCCGGACTTCGAGAGAGTGTATCCTCGTGTTTCATGTGATACCCCCCAGAGCCGGACATTGGGAGTGTGTACCCTCATGTTTCATGACCCATCCCCCAGGGTCGGACATCAGGAGTGTGTACCCTCACGTTTCATGTTGAAACCCCCCAGGGCCAGACATCGGGAGTGTGTACCCTCACGTTTCATGTTCCCACCCCTCCCCACCCCTCCCCAGGGCCGGACATCAGGAGTGTGTACCCTCACGTTTCATGTTGAAACCCCCCAGGGCCAGACATCGGGAGTGTGTACCCTCATGTTTCATGTTCCCACCCCTCCCCACCACCCAGGGCCGGACGTTGGGAGTGTGTACCCTCTCGTTTCATGACCCATCCCCCAGGGCCGGACATTGGGAGTGTGTACCCTCACGTATCATGTTCCCACCCCTCCCCACCCCTCCCCAGGGCCGGACATCGGGAGTGTGTACCCTTATGTTTCATGTTCAAACCCCACAGGGCCAGACATCGGGACTGCGTACCAGCACATTTCATGTTCAAACCCCCCACAGACGGTCATCGGGAGTGTGTACCCTCACGTTTCATGACCAACCCCACTGTGGCTGGACATTGGGAGTGTGTACCCCCACGTGTCATGTTCAAACCCCACAGAGATGGTCATCGAGAATGTGTACCCTCACGTTTCATGTTGAAACCCCCCAGGGCCAGATATCTGGAATGTGTACCCTCATGTTTCATGTTGAAACCCCCCCGGGGCCAGACATCGGGAGTGTGTACCCTCACGTTTCATGTTGAAACCCCCCAAGGCCGGACATCGGGAGCGTGTATCTTCATGTTTAATGTTCAAACCCCCCAGGACCAGACATCGAGAGTGTGTACCCTCACACCCTCACGTTTCATGTTCAAACATTCCCAGGGCCGGACATCAAGAGTGTGTACCCTCATGTTTCATGTCCCCACACACCCCCCCCAGGGCTTGACATCGGGAGTGTGTACCCTCACGTTTCATGACCCATCCCCCCAGGGCCGGACATCGGGTGTGTGTACCCTCACGTTCATGTTTAAACCCTCCAGGGCCAGACATCAGCAATGTGTATCCTCCCGTTTCATGTTGAAACCCCCCGCAAGGCCAGACATCGGTAGTGTGTACCCTCACGTTTCATGACCCACTCCCCAGGGCCGGACATCGGGAGTGTGTACCCTCACGTTTCATGTTGAAACCCCCCCCAGGGCCGGACATCGAAAGTATGTACCCTCACATTTCATGTCCCCACACACCCCTCCCCCCCCCAGGGTCAGACATCAGCAGTGTGTACCCTCACGTTTCATGTTCAAAACCCCCAGGGCCGCACATCGAGAATGTGTAACCTCACGTTTCATGTTCAAACCCCCCAGGGCCGGACATCAGAAGTGTGTACCCTCACGTTTCATGTTTAAAGCCTCCAGGGCCAGACATCGGGAGTCTGTGCCCTCACATATCATGTTCCCACCCCTTCCCATCCGCCCCAGGGTCGGACATCGAGAGTGTGTACCCTCACGTTTCAGGTTGACACACCCCAGGGCCAGACATCTGGAGTGTGTACCCTCACGTTTCATGTTGAAACCCCCCGCATGGCCAGACATCGCTAGTGTGTAACCTTACATTTCATGACCCACTCCCCAGGGCCGGACATCGAGAGTGTGTACCCTCACATTTCATGTTGAAACCCCCCAGTGCCAGACATCGGGAGTGTATACCATTACGTTTCATGTTCAAACACCCCACAGACGGCCATCGGGAGTGTGTAACCTCACGTTTCATGTTGAAACCCCACAGGGCCAGACATCGGGAGTGTGTACCCTCACGTTTCATGTTCAAACATCCCCAGGGCCGGACATCAAGAGTGTGTACCCTCATGTTTCATGTCCCCACACACCCCCCCCCAGGGTCAGACATCAGAAGTGTGTACCCTCATGTTTCATGTTGAAACTCCCCAGGGCCTGACATCGGGAGTGTGTACCCTCACGTTTCATGACCCATCCCCCCAGGGCCGGACATCGGGTGTGTGTACACTCACGTTTCATGTTTAAACCCTCCAGGGCCAGACATCAGCAATGTGTACCCTCACGTTCATGTTTAAACCCTCCAGGGCCAGACATCGGGAGTGTGTATCCTCCCGTTTCATGTTGAAAACCCCCGCAAGGCCAGACATCGGTAGTGTGTACCCTCACGTTTCATGACCCACTCCCCAGGGCCGGACATCGGGAGTGTGTACCCTCACGTTTTATGTTGAAACACCCCAGGGCCAGACATCGGGAGTGTGTACCCTCACGTTTCATATTGAAACCCCCCCCAGGGCCGAACATCGAAAGTATGTACCCTCACATTTCATGTCCCCACACACCCCTCCCCCCCCCAGGGTCAGACATCAGGAGTGTGTACCCTCACGTTTCATGTTCAAAACCCCCAGGGCCGCACATCGAGAGTGTGTAACCTCACAAATCATGTTCCCA